>NC_072404.2:134393333-134696363 GCF_028858775.2 Pan troglodytes
TTTTAAATAAGAGAAAAAGTTGATATAGCAGTCCTCATGCCAGTATCATACTGTCTTGATAAATGAAGCTTCAGAGTAATATTTGAAGTTGGGAAATATTTAGAATGCTTTAACTTTGTTCCTTTTCTTCAGGATTCTTTGATTATTATGGTCACTCAGACTTCTGTATGAATTTTAATATCAGTCAATGACTACAAATAAAACAGTTGGAAATTTGGTAATTATTATGTTGAATTATGAATAGGTTATTTACAACAAATTCATTTCTCATATTTGTAGAAGATGGGAAGTCCAAGATCAAGACAGATTTCATGTCTGGTGCTGCTTCATCTTTTGGCTCATAGATGGTGTTTTCTTGCTGCCTTCTCAGTTAGTGAAAAGGGCTACTTAGTCTCTGGGGCCTCTTTTATAAAAGTACTAATCCCAATCATAAGGGCTCTGCCCTTAAGGCCTAATCACTTCCCAAAGGCCCCATGTCCTAATACCTGGCAGGTTACGATTTCAACTTACCACATTTGGGGGTAACAAAAGCAATTAGATCATAGCACAGAATAAAAGCCTTACATTTATTTTGTTAATTTTTTTCCAAGTATATGTTTTGATGCTGTTATAAACAAAATTATTTTCTTAATTTCATTTTCAGATTCATTGCAAATATATAAATGAGATTGATTTTTATATAATATTTTATCCTGCAACGTTGATGAATTTTTTATTATTTCTTATAGGTTTTTAGTAGATCCTTTAGGATTTTATGTCCATCTTGCTACCTACTAATAGAGATATTTTTTACTGCTTCTTTTTTTTAATCTGTATGTCCTTGTCCTTTATTTTATTTTCTTGCCTAATTGCACCGCCTTGTCTCTGCCGTGCAATGTTGAATATAAGTGGTGAGAACAGACATCCTTGTCTTGTCTTGACCTTGGGCAGAAACTTAGTCTTTCTTTGTTGAGGGTGATGTTTGCTACAGGTTTTTCCAGATGGTTTTCATCAAGTTGGAGAATTTCCCTTCTATTCTGACTTTATGAGTCTTTTTGTTAGGAAGCAGTATTGGGTTTTGTTGAATGCTTTTTCTATATCTGTTGAGATGATCACGTAGTTTGCCTTTATTTTATTGATATAGTACCATATAGTAATTGGTTTTCTAATATTAAGGCATCCTTCTATTCCTGGGAAAAATACTTGGTCATATTGAATAATCTTTTTTTTAACATGTTGGATATTTAAATTTTGTTTAGGATGTTTGTAGCTATTGTCATTAGACAGAATGTGTAGTTTTCTTTTTGTAATATTTTTGCCTGGTTTTGGTATTAAGGTAATACTGTCCTCATAGCATGAATTAAGAAATATTCACTGCTTTTTTAATTTTTGGGAAAGTTTGTGAATAATTGGTATTAATTATTCCTTAGTTGCTGGTAGAACTCACCAGTGAAGTCTTCTGGGCATTGGGCTTTTCTTTGTGGGTAGATTTTTGATTACCAATTCAATGTCTTTGCTTGTTATAGGTGTATACAGATTTCCTGTTTCTTCTTGAGTCAGTTTTGGTAGTTTGTACACATTTGCCTATTTCATCTAAGTTATTTAATTTATTGGCAAATATTATATTCCAATAATTTTTATTTCTGTAAGACTAGAAGTTATGGCCTCATCTTATTGCTATTTTTAGTAACTTTAATCTTCTCTCTTTTTCTATTGGTTAGTCTAGGTTGGTTTGTTAACTTTGCTGAATCTTTCCAAGAATCGACTTTTGATTTTGATTTCCTCTATAGTTTTTCCTATTCTTGATTTTATTTATTTCCACTCTAACCATTATTTTGTTTTTCTTTCAGTTTTATGTTTATTTTCCTCTTTTTCACATTGTCTTTAAGTAGAAAGTTGGGTTACTGATTTGAGTGGTTTTTTTTCCTCTTTTTTTAAACAAATGTTTATAACTATACATTTCCCCATGAGCACTGTTTTTACTGCATTCCATAATTTTAATTTGATGTGTTTTTGTTTTTATCTCTAATTTCCTTGTTGTCTTTTTCTTGAATCCATTGACCACATAATTTCCACATTTTGTGAATTTGTAAAGTTTATTTCTGTTATCAGTGTCTAATTTTATCACTGTGGTAGAAAAGTATACTTTATATTATTTCAACAGTTTTAAATTGATGAAGTCTTGTTTTATGGTAGGATATGTGTGTAACAAATATAGGAAACAATTTGAAAATATGCAAAGAACCAAGTAGAATCATATAAAATATCTTATTTCCAAGTTTTCATTATATTTCTTAAGCTTACATATTAAAACACAGATATTTTGATTATTTTTAAACTTGAAACTATTAACTATATTATTCTATTCTATATATGTTAATACAGGTACTATTTATTGAATGTTTTCATGTGAGATACTAAATTCTAATTTCCTAATTCACTGACTAATTCTTCCAGAAGTATTTACTGCATGCTTATGCTATACCATATGCAATTTAAAGACTGGGGATTCAGCAATAAAAATACAAAGTCTCTGCTTTTATAATGTTAACTTTTATTAGTGGAGACAATTCAGAAGTAAATAAATGCATGACCAGGAAAATTTCAAATAGTAAAATGTATGAAGGTAATGAAAATAAAAACATTTCAGAAAGTAGAAGATAAAAAAATAATAAAGAATTGGTCTAGATAATAAAGTATCTAGAATGTATTTTAGTAGCATTGGCAAGAGAAGCTCTCGCTAAAGACCTGGGGTAGAAACTTCCTGGCAGAGAGAACAACAAGAGTAAAATTGTTTTAAGAGAATTGAAAGGAGACCACTGTGGCTACAGTAGACTGATCAGAGGAAAGAGTGACAGACAGTACATGGAATGGAGACTTGGGCAAGGTTTGTACCTGAAAGTCTCAAGTCTTATTTAATAATTCTATTGAAGATTCCCAATATTTTAATTTAACCAATGAGTATCGGTATGGGCTTAATATTTATATTTTCCCAAAAATCATATGTTGAACCCCTCACTCACAATGTTGTAGTATTTGGACACAGAGTTGTTGGGAGATAATTAGGTTTAGATGAGACCATAAATGTGGGGTCCCAATGATAGGATAGTGACCTTATGAGAAGAGGAGAAACCAGGGTTTTCTCTTTCATCACTGTTTGAGGACATGGCAAGAAGGTAGATATCTGCAAGCCAAGAAATGGGCACTCACCGGGAACTGAATCTGCTGGAACCTTCATCTTGGACTTCTCATCCTCCACAACTATGAGAAATAAATGTCTGTTGCTTAAGCCACCCAGTTTATGGTACTTTTGTTATAGCATTCTGAGCTAACTAACTATAAATAAATGTAGAGATTTGCCATGGTCATGCAGCAAATGAGTAAGAAATTCATGGCTCTTTTTCTCTAAACCTTTCCTCTTAGCCAATGGCCAAGCACTCTTAGAATGTTAAGCACTGTCTGCTTAAGCATTCTTAGAATGTTAAAAGAAATATTTCTAAGTCTTACATTTTTCAGACTAAAAATAATGTCAACAAAAAGCTTAACATCAAATACATTCCTGGAATAATATCTATTATTATAATGGATATTTTAAGTTATGTATAGGATTAATTATATGCATAGATATATCATTGAATATAAGACTAAAGGAAAAGGTTTCATGACCAAATGGTTTCACCCAGAGTTTTAACTTAAATGTCATCATTAACGATTTATCATCAGTTAAGTAATGTGTGAAAAAAAGTTCACAGTCAACAGTATTTAATAAAAGGAACGCACTGAATATTTTATTACTAAAACATAAGCAAGTCCATTTCTGCTTTGTATACAATTAAAATATATTTGGGAGTCGTAAATGTACCATATGAAAATATAATGGTACAAAAATATTTGAGGGGCTGGGGATATATGAGGCATGGTAGCTCACACCTGTAATCCCAACACTTTGAGAGGCTGAGATGGGAATACTGCTTGATCTCAGGAGTACAAGCCCAACCAGGGAAACATATTGAGACCTCATATGTAATAAAACATTTAAAAAATAGCCAGGTATGGTGATGTGATATGAGCCTGTGGTCCCAGGTACCTGGGAGGCTGAGGCAGGAGGATCGTTTGAGTCTAGGAGGTTGAGGCTGCAGTGAGCCATGTTTGTACCACTGCACTCCAGCCTGGGTGACAGAGCAAGACCTTGTCTCAAAAATAATTTAAAAATATGTATATGTATACATAAAGTGTGTCAATGAGTTGCAAAACTGTAAATATTAAAGTAATTCAAGAGGGGAAACACCATAGAGGTTGGTGGGTCATGGAACTCTTTGAAAATGATTTAGGACAGAGTTGAGTTTAGAGATGAGATGTGAGGAGGAAGAAATGAGAGAGGAGGTTGGCAAGATAAGAGGAAAACTTTTGGTGAAGTGCTTTGCATAGAAAATAGCATGGAGGATGCTTTAGATATATGTAACCATGGAAAGACCTGATTAAATTAACAGTTGAATAAAATTATACCAGTGTTGGAGTTGAGAATGGATAACTCTTAACAGTTTAGTATCAATGAAAGATTTAAACTTTTAAAATCCATCCCATGAGGTGCCAGTGTACTAAATCACTGGATATATATACTTTTAACTTAACAAAACAGAATATAATCACATTTCTCAACTCTCAGTATTTTATATGATAGAATTTTATATTGAAATTAGAAACTATTTTTATTTATGTAGAGTGCTTACATCACTTTATATAAATGAGTTAGAAATCTGTTAGTTTTGTAACACATACTCATGTGTGTATGAATATGTATTTTCATATGTGTGCACATATGTGAGCAAGTTTATGTGTACATACATACATCTATTTGTGTTGAAGGTAGCAGGATGAGTTTTTTCAGAACCGTCGTAAAAGAATATTTGAGGCCACTCCTTATGAAAACCACTGAACTTTGTAATTTTGCAAATGAACTAAAAATTTCCTTAACATCTTTCTGAAGTCTTCTAACAGATGATTGCTCCAAGTCATCATTGACTTGTGCAGAGAGAAAATTTAGTATAATTACAGATTTCTACATATGTTAACTAAAAGACCATATAATTCCCCTCAAAAGAAATTGCTGTGGTGATCTCTATTAATTTGAATTAGTTCTTATTGCATATACTGTTACAAAGTAGGTTCTTGAGACTTTCCAGCATCTCCCAGCATAAAAATCTTGGGGAAAATGATGATAACAATGTAATTACTATGTGTCAACTGATAGCTTATTATATATCACTTATAGTCATTTTTTAATTAAAAAGTTATCTGAATATTCAGCCATTATCTACATAGTGTAATAGGAGATCTAATTGTGATAAAATACTTCAGATGGGGCTTTAGACAGTATATTTGTAACAGATCTCTAAGTGTTTTTGAAAAATATGTCTAAGAAAATTGAATTTGATACAGTACTTTCAGATTAGCAAGAGAAAAGGGACATCTCTGCATTCACTCTGCTTTTTCCTTAGTTCTGGATATGATTAAAACCAAAACAAAACATGGGAGCCTGGTGTTGGCAAAATTCTATTAAATGGAAATGCTTATATTGTGCATATTCTTCCTGAAGAGCAATATGAGCCAAAAATATGAAAGAATTGTGTTGTAACCAAGATCTGTCAGACTACATCATGTGGATGATATTTTTGTGAGTTCTAGTTCCCTTGTGAGGGGACTTTGGAAGCTGAGAGAAGCTGTTTGGAGAAATGATGCATCTGTTCTTTTCAGTATGAATGCTGGGGCATAAAGTTAACCTATACTTCATCTTTTTAAAAAAAGAAAGTATCCAAAATATAAAAAGACAAGAAAAAACCCACACCAAAACTCTCTTTCTGCAGAAGCTAGATCACAAATTTCCCAAATCCACAGGTAAGCAGAAGGGCTGGCTGTGGCTGTGGAGAATGATGAGGTTCCTGTGGTTGGGAGCAGAGAAAAGATTCCACAGTAGCCTCTCCAAAAAAACCTAACAAAGTATGCTCTAAGAAGGGGATTGACATAACCTGAGGTGGGAAGCCTAAATCTCATGTTTTTAAAAATCTGGATAGGGTGCAGGGATGGCTATAGGAACTATTTAACTCCAAGAAATGAGCTGTTAAATGTAAATATGGAATCACAAAAATAAGCCATATTTGCAAATAGCAGTCTATTTTCATGAGAGATAAGAAGAAAATATTTCTTTTTGAGAAACCTCAGTTTCTTACCTTTATTAGCTGGGGAAGACATAAAGACTAAATAAAATAAGACATCTACCGTAAGCCTGGAACCCAGGCTTTTTATTTCTTTTCCAGAAGAACATATTATCCCATTTTAAATAATCATTCAAAAAATTAGTAATCAAAAGGGAATTACATATATATGTATAAAGAGAAAGAGATTGATAGGTATACACACACATGCCCAAGAAACAGGAAAAAATAAGATTGTAGGTTACAAACATTTCAGGAAAATGCTTCCATGGAATAGAAGAAAACTGAACATTATTTACTATAAATTTAAGATAACAATAGACAATATCTCAAACATACAGCCCCAATTACATATATTCTAAAAGGAAAGAAACCCACTCTTTAAAATTCAATTTTACAGTGGCTGACAACTGTTCAGTAATTTCTAGGGGTTAGGATATGGGGCTAGGGAAAGGGTTTGGTTACAAATGTTAGCATGAGGGAAATATTTTTGGTTGGGAGAGGTTGTTAAACTGTTTCTAATTCTATTGATAGAACATTAAGCTAAATGTTAACATTCATAGAACTGTACATCAAAAAAGTGAATTTTGGGTGGGCGCGGTGGCTCACACCTGTAATTCCAGCACTTTGGAAGGCCAAGACAGGCAGATTACTTGGTCAGGAGTTCTAGACCAGCCTGGCCAACATGGCGAAATCCTGTCCCTACTAAAAATATGAAAATTAGCTGGGCATGGTGGTGGGCACCTGTAGTCCTAACTACTAGGGAGGCTAAGGCAGGAGAATTGCTTGAACCCAGGACGCGGAGGTTGCAGTCAGCCGCGACCACACCACTGCACTCCAACAAGATTGTCTCAAAACCAAAACAAAAGCAAATTTTACTTTCTGACAACTGAAAAGATGAATTTAAAAAAAACCCTAAAAATTTTAAACCTGAATATGTATTTGCTGTCATTTTCTCAAATTTCCAAATAATTATAATTTGTTTTTCATGTTAAATCCAAATATTCTTTCAATTTATCTATTAAGCAGAATATTCTTTTGACCCTCTGTTGGCAAATCGAATTGCAATTAAATTAAACATACCTGGGACGTTTTCCAGGTGGCTAAACTATGATATATTTGAGTGATGTTTAGCTAATAGTGTTGTTACATTAGTAAAGCAACTTATTTTATCTGAAATATTATGCCATCACTTTGCCTCTGGAAGCCTAGCCTATGCATGTCTGTGTGGCAAAGCAAATATTGAGATTTATTGCCAGTAGCATTAGAATTCTCATTATTATAAGAATTATAAGAATTCTGAAATATTAGCCGTTAAAATAACCAAGTTAATAAAGCTTAAACTTTTTATGGAATTATCCACTTCTGTTTTGAAAAATACTGAACTCTTTTCAAATACTATTGCTTATTCACTTAACAATGATTACTTGAACATAGTTCAGCTAAAGCTTTTATGATATTCACTAATCTAGCATTTATTTTCGCATTGCTTTCCACCATCACTAAAGTAATTACTACATGTTCACCAACTAATTATTCTGATGGTGCATTAAGAATTGATCTTTACCTTAATATTTTATGGTATCAAGTGTTTTTGCATTCATCAAGAATATTCCATTTTGCTTATATTTTAATGATGAGCTCTAGAATATCATCACTGACATATCTAGCAAATTATAAATATGTCATTTTTAGGTGAAATATTTAAGAGTATGTAGTGCTATATATTTAGTTATTTTAAATCAAATACTTAATGTTTATACTTTTTAATTGATGTACAATTTTCAATTCTTTAGAATGCACTTATGAAATAATTACCCTTATTATAGTTTTATAACAACTTTAATATATCTTCTGTATCTATAGCAGATGATTTATAAAAATGCTTTTCTTTAGTAATAACTGTCTCTATCTCAAGTTCTTCATAGTGAGCTATTTTTTCTTTTTATATTCCCGTAGAGATACATACTTGTACATAAACATGCCAATTATAAGTAGATATATAGCTCTCTTAAATATTATGAGCCTTCAGCTTCTGACTTTAGTACCCTCCATTGAGAAATGAGAAAATTTGACTCCCAAACATGTATCTCTAGTTACACCTTTGCACCTGAAATCCAGAAAAATATATTCAGTTTTCCACTCAATATTTCTTCTTGGATTGCAAATACAAATGAATATTTTAAATTTAACTTGTTCCAAGTCACTCTTTCTTTTCTATCACTCTCATACCAGTTGTCTATCTCAATAAATTGTTTCACCATCTACCAAAGTGCTCAAGACCCAAACACTGATGTCATCTTTGCTCTTCTCTTTCCCTCATAAACCACATTCAAATCCTTAGCACAATTTTCCCACTCTGCTCTACAATAATCCTAAGTCTTGCCGTGCTACACAACAGCTACTCCTACTACCCGAGAATTAGCCATCACTATCCTTTAGGAGTAGATTTCTTGCAGGCTTTATTTTCCTAATGACCTGGTAACAACCAATGAAATATAAATTTTATGGCCGCAGGGTCTATAGAAGTGATACCCAATGTTTTTGGCACTGGGGGTCACTTTCGTGGATGACAATTTTTCCACAAATGAAGGTGGGGGGTGGTTTCAGGATTATTAGGCATTAGTTAGATTTTCATAAGGAGTGTACAACCTAGATCACCCTCATGCATGGTTCACAATAGAGTTCAGACTCCTGTAAGAATCTAATGCTGCTGTTGATCTGACATGAGGCAGAGCTCAGGCAGTAATGCTTGCTCACCTGTTGCTCATCTCCTGCTGTGCAGCCTGGTTTCCAACATGCCACAGATGGGTAATGGTCCATGGCCTGGGATTTGGGGACCTTTGGTCTCCAGGATCTGCCTCCTGGCTATTTGTCTCACTTCATTTCCTCATCACTCATCCAATTGACCAATGAACTCAAGCCACTTGGCTTCCTGCCATTTTCTCAAATCACAAAGGTCATTTCTACCTCAAGACCTTATACTTTGTTATTATCTTTCCTGAAATGCTGTTTCAAAAACTGTACACTTACAACTATCTAATCTCCACAAACCTGACAAAAACAAGGCAATGGGGAAATGATTTCCTATTCAATAAATGGTGCTGAGATAACTCTCTAGCCATATGCAGAAGATTTAAGCTGGACTCCTTCCTTACGCCATATACAAAGATTAACTCAAGATAAATTAACGACTTAAATGTAAAATCCGACAGTGTAAAAATCCTGGAAGACAACCTAGGCAATGCCATTCAGGAAATAGGCATGGGTAAAGATTTCATGAAGATACCAAAAGCAATTGCGACAACAAAAAACTGGCAAGTGGGATATAATTAAAGAGCTTCTGCACACAGAAAGAAACTCAATAGTGTGAACAGACAACCTACAGAATGGGAGAATGTTTTTGCAAACTAAGCATCTGACAAAAGCCTAATAATACGCAGCATCTAGAAGTAAATTAAACTTACAAGAAAAATCAACTTCATAAAAACGTGGGCAAAGGACATGAACAGACACTTCTCAATAGAAGGTACACATGTGGCCAACAAGCATATACAAAAAAGCTAAACGTCACTTATCATTAGAGAAATGCAAGTCAAAACCACAATGAGATACCATTTCGTACCAATCAGAATCGCTATTATTAAAAAGTCAAAAAATAACAGATAGTGGCAATGTTGTGGAGGTAAAGGTAAGCTTATACACTGTTGGTGGGAGTGTAAATTAGTTCATCCATTGTGGAAGACAGTGTGGTGATTCCTCAAATACCTAGGGACAGAAATACCATTTGATCTAGCAATCCCATTACTGGGTGTATATGTTCCCCAAGGAACATAAATCACTCTATTATAAAGACGCATGCATGTATATGTTCATTGCAGCACTATTCACAATAGCAAAGACATGGAATCAACCTAAATGTCCGTCAGTGATTGACTGGATAAAGAAAATGTGGGTACATATGTACGATGGAATACTATGTAGCCATACAAAATAATGAGATCGTGTACTTTTCAGGGACATGGATGAAGCTGGAGGCCATTATCTTTAGCAAACTAACACAGGAACAAAAATACCACATCTTCTCACTAATAAGTGGGAGCTAAATGATAACACATGGACTCATAGAAGGGAACAACAAACATGGGACTTTCAGAGAGTGGAGGTTGGGAGGAGGGAGAGGATCACAAAAAATATCTAATGGGTACTAGGCTTAATACCTGGGTGATAAATAATCTGTACAGCACATCCCCAGGACACATGTTTTCCTATGTAACAAACCTGCCCTTGTATCCTGAACTTAAGATAAAAGTGAAAACAAAAAAAAGGAGATAAATGCCATTTCCTCTGGGAGGAATAGTATTTTCCTATATGCTTGCATTTCACACCTCGTTATTTCATTCAGGACTTTACTCAAATGCCACTTCCTCAGAGAACACATGCAGAAGATTTAAACGGGACCCCTTAGAGAACACAATTTCTGCCACCTCATTTCCAGAAATCGTTACCAGACACAATTTCTAAAACAGCATGCCTGTCATTTTACATCTCTGTACCTGCTTTTATTTTTCTCTTAGAGTAATTAACACTCTAAGATCTTTTATATCTATTTTTACTTGTTAATTGACTGCTTTACCCACTGCAAGAATCTCCAGGAGTGAAAGAACTTTGTTTTCTTCTTGATTTATCCAAAGCACCTAGAATGTAGAAATGTCTACAAATTGCTGAATAAATGTATGTTACCAGGGAGATAAGTCAATATGAGCACTACCAGCCATTCATTAGCAGAGAAGAGACCAAGTTCTTATTTCCCTACCTGATGGGCTGGTATTCCTTCTCTGCTTTCACATCTTATTCCTTTTCCAGTAGTGGGAATTCTTGGGGAGCTAAGTTCAAGTGACTATATATAGCTGAAAGGACAGCAATGACTTTCTTTGTAAAATAATTCATAATCCATACTTTTATTTAGCCTAGCATTTACCCCACTTAGTCTAAAAAAGCTCTTATTATTGTTTTGCACCTGTTTATTTCAGTGGAAAAAAAGAAAAATTTGTAAGAAATATACTATAAATCATAACCAAAATATGTTTTAAATAAGGATTTTAGTTATCAAATATTGATGCAATCACAATATATATGAAATTATTTTCAGTAATTTCAAATTTGAGTACTGTAAAACTTAATCACTAAGAAATGATTCATCTAAAAGAAAAAAGAGTATTAAATTGTATCCAGGTAGTCACTTTAGAGAGTATTTAACTGTTTATTTAACAGTGACTAAAAATTGGAGTCTCCAAAATCAAAAGCCAGGCCTTATTTTTCCCAATATAGCATGGTGCTTGGAACTCCAGAAAAGATCAATAAATGTTTGTTGAATGGAAGCATTTCAAATTCTATATAAAAGTTTATATTTAATTTCTTACATAGTAGCAATGTGATTTCAATAAAAATATTTCTGATTGCTCTTGAATACCATTTGTCTTTATCCAATAACATATCTGGATCCAATAACATATCTCCAATATCTAGAGGGCTCATTTTGCATTTTTTTTTTGTCCTGTAAGTGCTCATTAATTCTGAGCTTTAAGTATTAGGGTTTAAATTAGAAATTACTAAACAGCAATGAATAAGAGAATCAATATAAAATCTCCACCTGTCACAATTGTGAGTGTCTTCTGTTTTTGCTACTCTTGCCAAAAGGATCATGTTCATCTTCAATAAATGCTTTAATTATCTAGAGATCCACAATGTTCCAGACTGACCTTACATGGAAGGCTTCAGGAAAAACCTGCAGAGTATGTTTTAAGGAGGGCCACAGTGTCCTCATTTTTTCAAAATGTTTCTGACATTAGAATATAAAATCTAATTTCTTCTTTGTTAATGAAAAATCTGTTTTCTTAAATTTTTTATACCCATCACAAATCCCATTCTTTCTCATACCATATTCGTTTACTCAAATGTGATTAATATTAGGGTATCTCTAGGAATCTGTGCTCTTAAAATTTTCTCTCCTGGGGTGTTTTTACATTTCTGATTTCTACTTAATGTTCTACAATATACATCATACATCACTGCATTTTACATATTGTTTTGGCTATTGATACATATCCCTATTTTGCTTCAAAATTACTGTAATTTCAAGCGATACTACAGTAAACATCTCTATATATAATATATATATAATATGTGTGTGTATATATATGTGTGTATATGCATGTGTGTGTGTGTATGTATATGTGTATGTGTGTGTATATATATATACAAGGACGACTGCCAAATATGTATATGAGTGTTGAGGGGTGTTTAAACCTAGCAGTAACATTTCTAGGTCATGGAGTACAGGCATATTCAACTTCCCTGAGTATTGCCACAGGTATTTCCAAACTGTACTACTTACATTCTGGTTTTCATTTTCTTACATCTGGATCAATATTTCATATGATCGAGCTTTCTATTTTCTGATGATAGTTTTGATATAAATTAGAAATTCTCTGACTCCTTGTGATTTCAAGCATATTTTGTGTTTATTTAATAAACATAGAGCAATTACTATATTTCAGGTATCCTTCTAAGCCCTTAATTTGTTTTTAGTGAGCATTCACTACAGCCCATAATAACTCACCTATGAGCTAAGTACTGTTATCTCAATTACATATAACTGGAAACTGAGGCATGGAGAAGTTAAGCAATCTGTTCTTCATCACATGGCTAATCAATGGTAGAAATGAGATTCAAACTGAGCTCTTTGTTTCTAGGGTATGTGTTCCTAACCACCTTTCACGTACTTCTTACCCATTTGGATTTTTATGTATTTTCCATTTTTACTTTTTGCCTGTTTTCTCTACTGATACTGACATATGTCAGTGGACAAAACAAAGTACCTGATCTCATAGAAGTATACTTTGACTGGTGCTGTGGGAGAAAAAAAGATAATAGGCAATGCCAAGGTGCGTAGGGACCTACACTTCTCTACATTTGTTACAGAAGATGATTCTGGTGTGATATTTAAGAAGAAACTTACATAAATAGAAGAATAAGCCAATAGAGTAGCTGGAGGAAGAGCATTTCAGGCAGAAGGAATGGGTGACAAGGCTGGAACAGGCTTTGGGAGTTTGAGCAGAGTGACAAGTGAGACTGACACAGAGTGACCAACAAGCTGAGTAGTGGTGGGAGGAGGTGAAGATAGGCATGTAAAGGGGGAAGGAGGTATATGGTGCAGTATCTTATAAGCCTAGGAAGGATTTTGGCTCTTGCTATGAATAAGATGTGAAGATAATAAAGGTTTTAAGGAGAGGAGTGGCATGAACTTAGGCCTGCTTTACAAAGAGCTCTGCCAGATAGAGAAGAGACTATATGGAGGTGGAGGGTGGAAGTAAGAAGACCAACTAGGAGAATTTCACAATTTTGCAGGCAAGAGATGATAGTGATGCCCTACTTGATCATAATCTATAATTTCTGATGCATTGGTGCATAGAATTAGCAAGAGTTCTGTTTATCTGTTTTATCATGTATATTTACATATTCATTCGGCCTATAGTTTTTCTACATTTTTTTAAATGTATACTGGCCACACACTCCAAAGTGGACATATCTCCCTCATATTTTCTTTTACTTATTTCTTTTATTATCTGTGTCAACTCATATAAATTGGATTAAATATTTGAAACACTGCTAGAAATCACCTAAAAATATCATGCAGACATTATGTTTATTTTAGTAAGGTAGATTATGACTACCATAACCATTTTTTTCAGTATCTATTTTTCATCTATTTTAGTTCATTGTTATGTATTTTGACATCTTACGTTTTTCAAGAAATTTGGTTACTTTGTTGTTGAAAGTATGTTTGTCTTTAGCTATTTAATATTTTTCATTCTATATTTGCATTTTCACTCTATTGCTATTATGAATCTTGCCAGAAATTTTAAAAATTATATAGTATTTTATATTACCATCATTTGTTTTCTAAATTTGTTTTGTTTTTACTTTAATATATATACCATCTCATACATTGTTATCTTTTCACATTTCTTTGATATTCCTTTTGCCATTATTCTGGTTGTTGGGTTAAATGTATAACTCTTTCTATGTACTTTGTGATAAATAATATATTCAAGATTTATTTCTGTTTTTTAAATTAATAATATATTTAAAGCTCTAATTCCCTTCTCACTACTGCATTAACAAGTTGCATAAATTTTTGATATAACTTATTTTGTATATATTTATTTCACACATTTTTCTCATGGGTTCACATTTATCTTTGTATTGTTATAATTTGTTTTGTTAATTGTTAAGCCTATGACATTTTAAGCTGTTATTTGCCTATGGATTCCTAATTATATTGTGTTATAATTCTCTATTGTCCTACCTTTGAGCCTTGCATTTTATATCTCAAGTTTTATTTTATGTTTTCCACTCTACTTCTTCCTGATATTGTTCTGGTTGAATTTCTTGATCTTCATTTTTTGCTCTTTCATTTGCCCTAAGGCAGTATCTATTTTGCTATTTAATCTCTCTATTGAATAATTTATTTCAATTATTATATTTTCATACCCAATGACTCTAATTGGTCACTTTTACGGCATTGTTTTTGCTTTGTGTATCTCGTAACATTTTTATCCCATTAAATTTACTTTTATGTTTATTTAAATTATAATTCACTCTAGGCCATCAATTCTGCTTATTTTTTCATGCATTGTGTCGAAGCAAAAATTGCACCAGACAATGTTAATTAGGCAAGGGAGACTCTATTCAAGCCTATTATAGTAGGGGAGAGAGAGACCAGAATATTACTCTGAACTCAACTCTTTTAAAATAATAGTAGTAGGATTTATTAATAGCTGGAATGAGAGGGATGTCGTAAGCTACTTTTGTTTGTTAATTGGATTAATACAAAGGAAAATATACTTTAATATATCTTTATGACAGGAAGTAGTTTAGAACTTGGAACAAGGTACCTGCTTAAGTACTTTAATTTCGCAGTTTCTGTGGGAGAGGCTCCCACTCTCCCACAGAAACTGGGAAATTGGGACACTGTCTTCCTTTTGATCACATTTCAAATAAACAGCTTCTATGTCCTTAAGATGAAAGTTCTTGGGTTGTAAAACTGGCAGGACGCTTTTAAACAGATTACATCTCAAAGGGACAGAGAAAGAATTTCCAATGAAAGTTTCTTAAAGTAATTGCTCTAAGAAAAGGAATCTCACGGGCCTCGAGTCAGGGAGAAGTCTATCTAATGTTCAGTCAAGCTGAAGGGAACATTAACATAACTTGGTCAGTGAGTTGTCTCTTCCATGGTAGTTGTGGTCCCCAAATATTGTGTTGTTTATCCCAGGAAATGTATGATTCCCTAAAAATGGCAGCTTCTTTGTGAGATAATGTGAGTTAGTGGGAGGGGTGAAATACCAGAGTCTAGCCTGTGAATATTCAGCCAACAAGGGAGAGAGATCTTGGGTGAAGAAGAAAAAAAACTTGCTGTGGATAAGGCGATAGACTTTTCCCCCTCTTGATCCTCAGAGACTTTTCCTCTACCTACATATGTAGAAATTACACATGTTCTAAGAATGATTCTCCATGGTTGAAATCATCAAAACTAGTTATAGGACAGTGTGGCGTGCAGGGATGGAAGAGAGTATGTTTAGCCAATTGTGTTTCTGTTCATTATCTCCTTGCCAACAGACCCTAGCTCTGGTACAATTTTGATGCTACTTCATAGCTGACAGTGACCGAGAGACAGGTACTACTGTTTTCCTTCCCCATATCAAATATGATAGAAAGTGACCCCTCCAAGGTAATAAAACAGTCAAAGGAACATTAAAAAAGTTAATTCTATGTTGCCATCTACCTAGAAATCCAGTCTCTTCCGTGTTAGGCTTCTCTTTCCCACAAAATGGATCTGATTGTCTTCTGTCTCCACAGGTATTTCTCTCAGCTTTCATGATTTTTTTCTTAATCACATTTTTAAATTTATGTTTTATAATTCCATTTTTGTTTTAGATTCAAGGGGTATATGTGCAAGTTTCTTACAAGGGTATATTGTATGGTGCTGAGGTTGGGGCTTCTATTGCTCTCATTAACCTATAATGAACATCGTATCCAGTAGTAAGTTTTTCAGCTCAAGCCTCACTCCTTCTCTCCCTACTTTTGGAGTCCCCAGTGTCTATAACTCCCAATTTTATGCTGATTTGAACCCAAGATTTAGCTCCCATGTAAACGTGAAAACATGTAGTATTTGGCTTCCTATTTTTGCATTAGTTCGCTTAGGATAACCACCTCCAGCTGCATTCATGTTGCTGCAAAAAAACACATGATTTTATTCTTTATTATGCTTGTGTAGTATTCTATAGTGTGTATGTACCACATTTTCTTTATCTAATATACCATTTCTGGGCACTGAAGTCAATTCCATGTCTTTCCTACTGTGAGTATTGCTGTGATGAACATACACAAAGGACCAATGAAATGGCAAATTGGTTATTTGAAAGAACACACAAGATTGATACATTGCTAGGTAAAATAACAAATAAAAGAAGAAAGAAGATTCAAATAAGCCCAATCAGAAGTAATAAAAGTGCCATCACAACCAATCACATGAAAATATAAAAAATCCTCAGAAATTATTATGTATCTCTGTGCACACAAATTAGATAATCTAGGGGAAATGGATGCATTGCTAGAAACACAGAACCTCCAAAGATTAAACCAGGAAGAAATTGAAACCATGAACATACCAATAACTAGTAACAAATCTGAATCAGTAATAAACAACCTACCAATAAAATAAGCCCTGGACTGGATGGATTTACAGCTGAATTCTACCACAAGAGCTGGTACTAATCCTATGGTAACTATGCTAAAAAACTGAGGAAGAGTCACTCCTCCCTAACGTATTCTGTGAAACCAGTTCATCCTGATACTAAAATCTGGCAAGCATGGCACACAGACACACAGACACACACACACACACACACACACTACCAGCCAATATCCCTGATAAAGATAGATGCAAAAATTCTCAACAAAATACAAGCAAAGTGAATCCAACAGCACATTAAAGAGTTAATTCACCACAATAAAGCATTTATGTTCTGATCAAACTACTTAGGTGTTCTTGTTGCATCTATAAAATTGGCTTCAATATTATATCTTAATGTTTTGACCTCAAACTCGTTGTTTCTAGATAAAGTCTCAGAGAAGATTAGGATATAGGGATGCAAGAAGTTGCTGCAAAGAGTGGGAGCAAATGGAGATAACTCTGAGAAGGTTTCTACTTGATACTTATACATGTGTAGAGGCTAATGGGTACAGATACTGTTGTGTTGTTCAGATCCAAATACATTTCCTTTAGCTAGATTCTATTGGTAAAAGTTGTTGCTTATAGCATATATTGCTTACAGACAAAGAATAAACTCTCAGGTTGTATTCATAATTAAAAGTAGAGCTACTGCTAACATATTAATTTATTTTAGCATTAGTAACATATTTGTGATAATATCTTATGCATATAATTGAATTAATTTTTTAGCAGATTTTATATTTAATTCCCAATTTTTAGAAGTATTTCTGACATCTTTCCTTTCCTCAATGTTTAAATCTATGTAAACTGCAAACACAGAAAGATCAATTTTTTCTAAGAAGTAAACTTTACTACTCTTGATATATTTTTTGTACATTACAGAGTGCTAGTTATCTGAAAGGTATAATATTCAAAGAAATTATTTGATTATTTGAGTTTATATTCACTTTACACATTAAATTTCTCTTTTCATAAAGAGGGAATGTTTAAAGTCTAAAAAAAGGCAGACTAAAACAGATATTTTGGTCATTATAAATTCAAGAATTTCTATGAAAATCAAGTATTTCATGATTAAAGTTCTGTAGGTTTATTATATACTACACTGATTATTTTTGTGGTCACCAGAAGTTAGTTTTAGTAGAAGAAGATAATTCATTGTTAACTTTAAGGTAGTAGATAAGGTATGGGTATCAGTATAATAATGTTGTAAATATAGTTGTATCTAGGTTTTTGGTTGTTTTCCAAATGATTTCCGAACTAAAAATAAATAATCTATTAAAGTATTTACTATTTTCTTATTAGACAGTTTTTTCTTCCTATAGAAAGCTTCTTTATATAAGCTAAACTGCAATTTAGCAGCAGTATTTTTTTGTAATAGACTAAACATGTATTGTTGAGAGAAATCCATTTTTATAAAATAAATACATCAAGTGAATTCTGTGAGGAGTTATATGAAGTCTTAATCTGCAGATTCTGATGAGCTACGATATTTCTCTTTAGGGAAGCTGCTTTTCAATAGAGAAAAATAGCACTCTGTCTCCTTTTATATTTGTATTCACCTTCATATATTTGGGGATTTTTTATCATAATATGCAAAATTATTAAATCATTACAATAAATGGAAAGATTTTTGCGATAATAAATTCATGTTAAAGGGATAAATTTTACTAAATTTATTTTTGTCACATACGACGTAATTTTTGGATCATTAGTTTCACAGTTGTATTTGTGGAATTGTTGGGGAATAGTTTTATAAATGTTCAGTTTCATAAGGGACATCTACACAGGGCTTCATAATAGATCATTCCTCAAATTTATGTGCAAAAAAATTGGGGGTTGCTTACTAAAAACGATTTGTAAACTTTATAAGAGAAAATACAGAGATTCTAAAGAGAGACATCAGCAAGATGGCTGACTACAGATGCCTGGTGCTCACATACCTACTCCTCCAAAAGAAAAACAAAGACCAAAACAGCAAACAAACAACTAAAATTTGATTACAGTTTCTGAAAGAGGGTATTTGAGCACAACAATGGAGTAGTAAAAACCCTGTGAAGAACAGAAACTCAGGATTGCAACATAGAGAAAGGAGTGAAGCATCTAGCCTTTGCCACACCTTATCTCCCCTACTGTGATCTGCTTAGGGCCTCCAGGGACTTTCTCTTGTGGAGAAGAGGTAAAAAGGAAGCCCTTGTCAGCTCCCATTGCCACTGCAAACACTTTCAGTTTGTGGTACAGGAGAATCCTGCAGTCCTTAGAGGCTTGAGCCCAGTTTGGGGAGCTGCATGGAATTTACATGACTGCATTGCTCCAGAATAGTAACCCACATTGTGCACTACCCCCGCAAACTCCTTGACCCAAAATGCTAAAACATGGTGACATTTTAAGCCACTTCTGGATTGCACACTATTCTGAGGCCAGTATCTACTGTGTCTCTTTATCCCTGAGGCTCCATCGTCATTCAACCATGCTCACACAGGTAGTTGCAGTGCCATGATTCTGGCTGTTCAGAACTTTGGTTCAGTGGAATGGCTGTGATGTTTGTGCCTGAGACCATGCAGTGCTCTATACCCCAAGGAATAGATGGTTCTACACAGCAGGAAAGCCAAACCTGGGCCTGCTGAATTGTTGTGCACCCATAATCCTAGCCTGAAAAACAGCCCAGTCTCCCCATCCCCAGCAAACCAGTCCTCAAGCACAAGCTCAAGCTGGAAACTAATTCTACAGGATCAGGGTCCCACCCTTGCAACCTCATTTAACTGAAATTATTATTAATATCTTAAAGGCCTGTTCTTCAAATATAGTCACACTGGGGTTTAGGAATTTGGCATGAAAAATTTTTTGGCGGGATGGAGTGGGAAGGAGGAACAAATATTTGTAACAAATGGCAATGATAAACATAGTGTTAACTGCTGGCACTTGAGGACTGGATTGCTGGTGGTAGGACACTAGGATGTTTTTCAGGCCCGGGTTATGGGTGCACAATAATGTGTATACAGCTCTGGCCTGAGGACCAGCCCAGTATACTGCCCCCAATGAAGCTGCAACACTGCCACCAGATGCTCCTAAAGCTTACACCACTGAGGCATACATAGCCATCACTGATGTGAACTATAGCTAAAGAAACTACACAGTAACTTCAATAATGCATCCACATAGAACCAAAGTCAATACATCCTACCCAACTGGCACCCTAGAACCTAACATCAGGAAAACGTTTTCTTACCAAAAGTTGTTCCATAAAATTGGAAGAGATGACTATTTGACCACTTGTGCAGATGTCAATGGAGGGACACAAAAAACATAAAACAACAACAAAAAAAGAATAGTTCCAAAGAAACACAATACTGTAATTATTCAAAAGGTCATGAAGAAAGGAAACTTAGAATATGCCCACAAAGAATTCTAAATAATGATCTTAGGAAATCTCAGCCAGATAGAATAGAGTACAAGTAAATGACAAAATCAGGGAAACAATTTATGACCTGAATGAGAAATTCAGCAAAGAGATAGATATTATTTTATAAGAACACAAAGAGAAATCTTGGAACTGAAGAATTCAATAAGTGAAATAAAAATGCGTTGACAGCTTCAACAGCAGACTAGATTAGGCAGAGGAAATAATTTTTGAATTTGAGGACTAGTCTTTTGAAATGACCTAGACAGAGGGAGGAAAAAGAATAACAAAGAATAAAGAAAGCCTGCTAGACTTATTGGACATCAATAAGCAAACAAACATTTGTATTATTAATATTTGAAAAGGAGAAGAGATGGAGAAAGGTAAAGAGAACATATTTAAAATATAATAGTGGAAAACTACACAAGTCTGGAGAGATATGTAGACATCTAGATCCCAGTAGCTCAAAGATCTCCAAATATATTCAATCCCAAAAGGTCTTCTCAGAGGCAAATTATAATCAAATTGCCGGAGGTCAAAGACAGAGAGAATGCTAAAGAAGCAAAATAAAACGCTAAAGCCAATAATGGAATCCTCATTGGACTAGCATCAGATTTCTCAGCAGAAACTTTGTAGGCTAGGAGAACATACATTCAAAGTGCTGAACATACATTCAAAGGGCTGAAAGGAAAACAAACAAGTAAACAACAACAAAAAACCTATTCACCAAGAATACTGTATCCAGCATAGTCATTTTTCAGACATGGAGGAGAAATAAAGTACTTTCAAACCAGCAAAAGCTTAAGGAATCCAGGACCACTTGAATGACCTTACAAGAAATAAAGGTTTCTCATATATTAAAGCTAGAACTACCACATGATGCAGCAACCCCATTACTGGGTATATGGCCAAAGGAAGTGAAATCCGTATGTCAAAGATATATCTGCACTTCTGTGTTTTTGGCAACACTATTAATAATAGCCAAGATATCAGCCTAAGTAATTAATCTTCAAAAACAGATGAATGGAGTTTTATTTTTAACAACAAATAAATGGTTATAGAAAATATAGTATATATACACAATGGAATACTATCCATCCATAAAAAGAAAGACATCCTGTCATTGCCAACAGCAGGGAAGAACCTGGAGGACATTTTATTAAGTATATTAAGTAAAATAAGCAAGATACAGAAAGCCAAATACCACATATTCTCACTTATATGTGGAATCTAAAATGTTAATCTCATAGCAGTGGTTAATAAAACAGTGATTACCAGAGAATGGGAGGGAAGTTTGAGAGGAGAATGTGGAGAGGATGATTAACAGGTATGAGTTTTAATTTAAAAAGATAAGTTCTAATGTCCTAATGCACAGTGGGGTAACTATGGTAATTGATAAGATAGCGTATATCTCAAAATAGCTAGAAGAGAGGATTTTGTATGTTTCCACCACAAAGAAATGATAAATGTTTGATGTGATGGATATGTTGAATACCTTTATTTGATCATTACACAATGCATACTTGTATCAAAATATTACACTGTAGCTTATGAATATGTACAATTATTATGTGTTAATTAAAATAATAAAAATACCTAAATGGCAAAAAAGAAAATATGTAATTTAATGAATATTGAATTATGAACAGCTGTGGGGTTTTTTTTAATATTAGTCTAGCATGTGTGCTGAGGCATACCAATTATGTAAATACTACACGTGTGTATACATGCTGTGTAGTACATGCTCACATACATACATGGGTTCGTATAGCTACCTATAGCTTCTCAAAACTCCCAGAGTGCGGACAGGCAATTGAATCTTTGCCTTTGAGTATGCCCATGTTGCTCATTAATACAGACAAAAACCAAAACTGAACTTAATGCAGAAACAACTATAAAAGGATGCATTTTACATTATTATTCAATGTCTACTATGTTTTATGGGCATTGCAAATGTTACACAAGGTTCACCAGACTAACTCCTTTGTTGCCTTTATTGTATTCCCTTCTAATCTAGCCTCGATTCCCTATTGATAATTATTGTAACTCTTCCACAAATATTCTGAACTCTGTTGCATTTACTTGAGAAAACCTAAGCTTGGTTTAACCAGCTGTCCAAGTAGCTAATTGTTGCTACAGAAAAACACATAACCAGAAAGGTGGGTGGTACTGACTTTATTCTGGTAACTCAAATGGGTCCTCAATACTTCCCTGAGATCCCTTTTGTTTTTCTGTAGTAAATTCACTCTGCCTTATTTCACAACACTTTTTCACACCTTGATTCCAATTTTCCACTCATCTCTTGTCCTATGTGAATTTTAGTTGATGGCCTTCAATCATTCTTCATTGAACAAATAGAAGGTATTAGAGAACTGTTTCCCTAACTTTCCATAGTCAAACAGGTAATCCAACAATTGTTTGTGCTTTCGTCACTTCTTTTCCTCTTTTTACAATGAAGATATTGGTTCTTAATTCTGAAAAACATCCATATTAACCTTCTCAGGGATTTAGATACTTTTTTTTTTGAGATGGAGTCTCACCCTGTCACCCAGGCTGGAGTGCAGTGGCACAATCTCGGCTCACTGCAACCTCTGCCTCCTGAGTTCAAGTGACTATCCTACCTCAGCCTCCTGCATAGCTGGGATTACAGGTGTGCACCACCAGGTCCAGCTAATTTTTTGTATTTTTAGTAGAGATTTCACCATGTTGGCCAAGCTGGTCTCAGACTCCTGATCTGAGGTAATCTGCCCACCTTTGCCTCCCAAAGTATTGGGATTACAGGTATGAGCCACCACACCCAGCCTAGTTACTTTTAACAATCTTCCTGAACTCTCTTGGGTCAGCGGCCTATTACTGCATCATTCTCATCAGCATTTAACAAGGGCTGCTTATTATCAGGGTGTTCTCCACAGTCCATGGCAGTAGGGCTTAAAGAAATGTGAAGTGGTGGATGGACACATGGATAGATGGATGGATAAATGGATGGGTTAAGTGGTACAGAGTGAAAAATTCTATCTCCGAGTGTCTCTAAATGAGATATAACACAAGACATATACCTTGAGGGAAATAAGGAGCCTATATCAAAAAGTAAACATTATGAACAAAGCAACATTTAGAAAGAAATTTTTTCCTATTTACGATATAGATTATTTGTTTGTTTTAGGATGGCCTTTTTAAATTTATTTTTTTATTTTTTTACTTTAAGATCCAAGAAACAGGTTCAGAACTTACAGGTTTGTTACATAGGTATACATGTGTCATGGTGGTTTGCTGCACCTATCAACCCATCACCTAGGTTGTAAGCCCCGCATGCATTAGCTATTTGTCCTGATGCGCTCACTCCCCTAACCCCTCCCACCACTGACAAGACTGGGTGTGTGTTTTTCCCCTCCCTGTGTCCATGTGTTCTCATGCAATATAGATTCTTGAGATTCTTGAGAAAAAGCCGTTATGCATTTTATTATAGGTAGCATATGAATGACAGATCTGTAAAGACTGGCCTACAACCTTCCACACCTCTGAGAAGAAAGACTAGTGGGAAGTTATTTGTCCTGTTTCTCATTAATAAAAGAGTATAATGCCAATATTCTGTAAGCATAGTATAAGTAGAAACAGAAAACCTTTATAAAGCATGTATTTGAGTTTAATGTGATTGTATTTTTGGAATAAGACAAACAGATATACTAAAAGAGTAAAGAAACAAATCAAACTCAATTAAATTTAATGATCTACTAAGGTTTGTAGTTTTATTGCGTATTAACCAGGTACTTGAACTTCTTGGAAAAAAATTGTGAAGTCAAAACAATATTATAAAAGGTATATGGTCAAAATCACTTTTATTTCTCTGTGAATGTTAGATTATATGGTGATGTCTTTCAAGGGACTTAATTTGAGTGAAGTACCTGCTGATTGACTCCAATATCTCATAGGCACACTACCAATATGTTCTTCAATTGCCTAATCTCTAATTGTAAAGTGTTTTGTGAAGCGAGGCTTGGGCTCTCTTTATCTCACTCTCATTAATTTATTTCTTTAAGGTGTTTTTTTTTGTTTGTTTTTAATAAAGGGTATGAGTTGGTAAATGTGGATGATGCTGTTGAGAATGACCATCGCATTGATATACTGATACATGTAATTTCACACATTGCTGGTTTTATTGAGAAAGTAATAGTTTATTTCGTTCCAAGTCTTTTTTTGTCCCCATGTTATCTGAGTATTCATTTAGCATATCCTCTCCTCTCCTCTCTAGTAAAGGAAATGCAAGAGTAAAAATAACAAAACCAAAATGAAAACCAAGTATGCATATCTATGCAATGCAGGTCCTGCTTCTGCAGAGGCAGTTTTAGTCACCTTAACTTGACTGTATTTTATTTTTCAAAACAAAATTGGCAGTGCCCTTTGAGTGAGGGCACCATGCCATACAAACAGATGGTCAGGAAAGTAGATAGCTTGGAGACCAGGTTTATTTGTCAGATTTGCTTATAGAGGGTGACGTTCACAGCCAGAATGGTGAATGTTGCACTCTGAAAGTTTCTCTGCCTTTGGGAAGACTATTCCTCTTTTAGAACTAAACTTCATTTGCAAAAAATAGTAATTATCTCTGGTTCATGGTCACAAAGGAGAAAACACAGATTAAGTGAATCAGTTTTTCTAGCAGAATAGCATAATGAATCATTGGGTGACAATCTCTTATAAGGTGCTTCCACAAAATCTATTTATGAAAATAACCTTCAGAAAAAGTAGAGGTGTGCTTTCAATAAACAAAGATCAAATAAATTAGAAACATATGTTATAATTTATCCCTTCCATGTACAAGCAAAATATGGCATATTTGCTTAACAGTTAATAATTAATGTTTTGATATGTTTTTTGGTTATCTCTGAAAGTAACTAATATTATTGCTAGATATATATAATAGAGTCATTTGCCTAAGCCTTGCTTCATGCTTGTGGTGCCAACTTTGGTGTGCTTCCTGGGTCAAGCCTTTAGAATCACTATATTTTAAACATTGCTTTTCAACACTCTTCAAACTGATAAAGTATACTTTAAATAAAATGTGAATATATTTACCTTTGTAAGTATTTATTAGCATATATTAACCCCTTTTGGGTATTGAAATAATTTGTTTTATCAGTCTTCTAGTGTTGACAATTGAATTGCATTACATTTTTTATTGTTGTAACCAATGTTGAGAAGAACATTTATGGTTACATGTTTATATACTTTCCTTGTTCATTCCCTTAAATCCCTAAAATATGAACTCTTTTATTTATCGATCATTTTATGTCATCTTTAATTTGGAGCCCTTTATATCAAGACAAGGGATGTTTAATCTCTTTCTTGTTTTAAGAAAAATGATTTAAAGTCTAGAAATATATTAGCTTGAAACTAAAAGTCTGTTGGGCAGCTGGAAGTGTCTTTTTAGAGTATAATTTATAAAAGGAAGAAACACTAGTCTATATTTTTAATAAAAAAATTTGAAAAATAAAACAAGCCTAAACAATTACAGCAAATTTTCATGATATAATGTTAATATACAAAAGCAAATCACTTGCTTATATGCCAGAAAAGAACAAATAGAATTTGAAATTTAAAATATAATGCCATTTACATTTGCACCACAAAAATTAAATACTTAGGGATAAATCTGACAAAATATATAAAAACTGTAATGAAAGAAATCATAACTAAATAAATAATTCTCATTCATGAATGGGAAGACTTAATATTGTCAAGATGTAAGGTCTGCCTAACTTACCGATAAATATAATGCAATCCCAATAAAAATACCAGCAATTTACTTCATTGATATCAACAAATTCATTCTACGCTTTATATGGAAAGACAAGAGACCAAGAATAGCCAAACAATATTAAAAGAGTAGAATAAAGTTGGAGGATTGACACTACCTAAATTCAAGATTTACAAAAATGCTAGAATAATCAAAATAGTGGGGTATTGGTAAAAGAATAGACAAATAGATCAATATAATAGAATACAGAGCCCTAAAGTACAGTCACATAAATATACTCAATTTATCGTGACTATGCAAAGGCATATGATGGAGCAAAGATAATCTTTTCAACAAATGGTGCTGGAACAATTAGACATCTATCCACACACACACACACACACACACACACACACACACACACACACAAAGCCTGAATCTAGATACAAGTTTTACACTTTCACAAAGATTAACTTGGAATAAATCACATATGTAAATGTAAATTTCAAAACCAAAACCCACTAGAAAATAACATAGGAGAAAACTTAGATGACCTATGGTTGCCCGTGACTTTTTAGCTCCAACACAAAAGCACACTCCATAAGATAAAAAATAGATATGCTGGACTTTGTTGAAAAGATTTTGCACTGCATAAGACATTGTCAAGATAATAAAACATGAACCACAGACTGGGAGAAAATATTCGCAAAGACATATAAAGGACTATTATCCAAAACATACAAAGAACATTTAAAACCCAACCCTAAGAAAACAACCTGATTAAAATATGAGCCAAAAACCTAAACAGACACTTAACCAAATAAGATATACAGATGGCACCAAGTATATGAAAGATACTCCACATCTTTAATGTGAAATTAAAATGAAAATTAAAACAAGGTAAAGCAGTTCCCCCTTATCTGCAGTGTTACTTTCTGTGGTTCAGTTCAGCTAAGTCTCAGTCTGAAAATATTAAATGACAACTTTTTGAAATAATTTATAAGCTGTAAATTGTGAGTCATTCTGAGTAGTGTGATGCTATCCCACTTTATTCGGCCTGGGACCTGAACTATCCCTTAGTCCAGTGTACCCACATTATATTTGCTACCTGCCAGTTAATAGCCATTTGAGTTATTAGGTCGACTGCTTTGGCATTGCAGTGCTTGTGTTCAAGAAACCTTTATTTTACTTAATAAAGCCCCCAAAACTTAAGAGTAGTGATGCTGACAATTGAGATATGTGAAAACAATGCTGTAAAGTGTTTTAAGTAAAAAGGTGAAAGTATTCTACACAGTAAGGAAAAATAATTTCATGTTGAAGTTGCAAAGATCTATAGTAAGAATGAGTCTTCTATCTGTGAAACTGTGAAAAGGGGAAAGAAAAAATTTGTGCGTAGCATATACATGGATCAGGAGTATGTATGGATTCCTTCATGTACTTTAGATATTGGAGGAATTTCCGCACAAACCCTGCACACAGATGTTTATGGCAATTTTATTTACAATTACTAAACTTGGAAGCAACCAAGATGTCCTTCAATAGGTGAATGGATAAATAAACTGTGGTACATCCCAACAATGGAATATTATTCAGTGCTAAAAATAAATGAGCTATCAAGTCATGAAAAGACACGGAGGAAACTTAAATGCATATAGCCATAGGCATATAGTGAAAAAAGTGCATCTGAAAAGGCTACATAGTATGAGTCCAACTATATGACATTATGGAAAAGGCAAATACACCTAAAGTATCAGTGGTTACCAAGGGTTGGGGGAAAGGAGGAATAAATAGGTAAAGCATAGAGAATCTTCAGGGAAATTAAAATACTCTATATAATTCTATAATGGTGGATAAACATTATTAAGAACATGTCCAAACTCACAGAAAGTAGAACAACGAGAGTGAGCCCTAATAAAAACTATAGACTTTGGATGATAATGATGTTTTACTTTAAGTTCATAAATTGTAACAAATGTACCACTCTAGTGGGGGAGGTTGATAATAAGGAGGTTTGCATATGTGAGGAAGGACTATGTGGGTTATCTCTGTACTTTCCTCTCGATGTTGCTGTGAAGGTAAAATTACACTTAAAAATGTAAAATCTTAAAATCCAATGAATTACTATATGGCCTGTTTTATTGTTTAAATTACATTTGCAGCATTGAAATTACGTTGTTATTATGTTCTATGAAAATACTTGTCTTTATCTGATTAAGATAAAAATAAATTATACTCAGTACATTATCTCAGATCACATTTATCTGTTTTCTTTCAATCAAGCAATTATCCTAATTGTCAATTTCCTTTGCTATTAGAACATATAGTCTGTCAACATCTTTTAATTCAGGTTTTGTAGTCTGCTGGGATAAAATTTCGTAGTCTGCTGTGATATTATTTGAATTATATTTACTTAGTTATTTTGTAATGTATATAGTACAGGTAGAAATGTAAATGATTTATAGCTATTTAAGAATGCAATAAATGGTCTTCATTTTACACAATTTTAGTTTGAATTATTAAAGATTTACTGCATTAAAATGTAGGGCTGATAAAAATATATACATATATAATCCAAATATATGTTACCTTGCATATAGTTATAATATGTAGTATGCATAGATTATATTATATATCCAAAAAGATATTATTTTCTTTGAAAATGGTGGTTTTCTTAAGAGAGGTAGTCAAACACATTTTCTGAAACCTCAATTATCTATAAATTTTGTAAGCAATTTCAGTTACGTTGTTGGAAGCATGTTATTTATTTGTTATGGTGGAGGGGTGTATTCTTAAGATTTTAAAATTGTAAAAGTTATTTACAAGTTGTACCAACATGCCACATTTTATGTGCTTTTTCTAAGATACAAATTATTTTCTTTTTTCTACCAGTGTACCTTACAACGGTTTGGTAATGACTTACTATAAGCCAAAAGAAAACTTTGAGTTTTTTTTTTTTATTTTTCAGCATTCTACATATTCATTTAATATAGATTCATTCATTTTATAATTCTTTGTCAATTATTTCCATAAAAATGTACACATATATGCAGACATTTGATAACTGATGGGATTATAATATTTTGGAGGCAACTGTAGTGCTTACGTCTGGTGGTAGTGATTTGGATGTGTATGTACATTAAGTTTGTTTTGAAAATACTTTCAGAGAGCCAGACATTTGTGACCAATGAAAAAATATTAGATAATTTTGGACTTACAAAATTTTCTATTTTATGTTCTTTGTCAACCATTTACTTTGTGTAATATGTAGGATTTACAAGTATAATTGATTCTCCCTTTATGAAACCCTGAAATTTACAATAAATTATATACCTCAGAAGAAATTATACTGGCTAAATACATAACCATTTTTAGGCTCTAGGAGGTGTTGAATGTTCTGTAAGTTGTACTTTATTATTGAATAAGGCCCATTAGAAGATAAACTATTTTAAACAATACAATTGACTGAAGCATGTTTTTAATATGTGATTTTGTAGCACCAATGTAAAAGATATTTCACATTAGGTCATTCAATAAATACTATTTTTCTCCTTTTTTAAATTTCTGCATTTTTTTTTTCTACAAAGAGATAAATGTGCTTGCTGGTGCAATACAGTTTATTACAAAGAAGAAAGGAAAGAATCATCCTGATAAGTTTTCCAGAAAATTTATCTTCTACTTAATTAAACTATGATTGCAACTATGTTACAAATTTATTTGTAAAGAAAACTCTCATGTCCTCTAGACATGAGAAGATATATAGCTTTCTTTCAAGAAACTAGAAGATATATAGCTTTCTTTCAAGCAACTATGTTAAACAGAGTAGTTTGGAATTTGTTATGTTTGACAGCCAGTGGGAAAGGAAGTTCAATCTTGTCATTTAAGTCATTGGCAATCAAAAGGCAAATAATGTCTTCAACCAGTCATGGAAAATGTGGTCACCTCTGATTTCTTTCAGCGTATTTTGTAATTCTCATTGTAGAGGTCTTTTGATCAACTATATTCCTAGGTATTTTCTTTTTGTGGCTATTCTGAAGGGGATTGTGTTTTGATTAGGCTCTCAGCTTGGATGTTGTCTGTGTATAGAAATGTTACTAGTTTTCATACACTGATTTTTTTTAGTTTTTATTTTTTTTTATACTTTAAGTTCTCGGATACATGTGCAGAATGTACAGGTTTGTTACTTAGGTATACATGTGCTATGGTGGTTTGCTGCACGCATCAACCCTTCATCTACATTAGGTATTTCTCCTAATGCTATCCCTCTCCTTGCCCCCCAACCCCCAACAGGCCCCAATGTGTGATGCTCCCTTCTCTATGCCCATATGTTCTCATTGTTTAACTCCGACTTGTGAGTGAGATCATGTGGTGTTTGGTTTTCTGTTCTTGCATTAGTTTGCTGTGAATGATGGTTTCCAGCTTCATCCATGTCCCTGAAAAGGACATGAACTTGTCCTTTTTTATGGCTGCATAGTATTCCATGGTGTATGTGTGCCACATTTTCTTTATACGGTCTATGATTGATTGGCATTTGGGTTGGTTCCAAGTCTTTGTTATTGTGAACAGTGCTGCAATAAACATACGTGTGCATGTGTCTTTATAGTGGAATGATTTATAATCCTTTGGGTATGCACCCAGTGATGAAATTGCTGGGTCAAATGGTATTTCCGGATTTAGATCCTTGAGGAATCACCACACTGTCTTCCACAATGGTTGAACTAATTTACACTCCCACCAACAGTGTAAAAGCATTCCTATTTCTCCACATCCTCTCCAGCATCTGTTGTTTCCTGACTTTTTTAATGATTGCCATTCTAACTGCCATGAGATGTTATCTCATTGTGGTTTTGATTTGCATTTCTCTAATGATCAGTGATGATGAAGTTTTTTTCATATGTTTATTGGCTGCATATATGTCTTCTTTTAAGATTTATCTGTTCATACCCTTTGTCCACTTTTTGATGGAGTTGTTCATTTTTTTCTTGTAAATTTATTTAAGTACCTTGTAGATTCTGGATATTAGCCCTTTGTCAGATGGATAGATTGCAAAATTTTTCTCCCATTCTGTAGGTTGCCTGTTCACCCTAATGATAGTTTCTTTTGCTTGTGCACTGATTCTTTATTCTGTAACTTTGATGAATTTGTTTATCAGATCAAGGAGCTTTTGGGTAGAGATTATGTGGTTTTCTAGATACAGAATCATATCTTCTGCAAGCAGGGATAGTTTGACTTCCTCTCTTCCTGTTTGGATGACTTTTGTTTCTTTCTTGTACCTAATTGTTCTGGCTAGGGCTTCCAGTACTTAGGTTGAACAGGAGTGGTAAGAGAGGGCATTCTTATCTTGTTCTGGTTTTCAGGGGGAATGCTTCCAGCTTTTGTCCATTCAGTATGACGTTGGCTGTGGGTTTGTCACAGATGGCTCTTATTATTTTGAAGTATGTTCCTTCAGTGTCTAATTTATTGAGAGATTTTAACATGAAGGAACGTTTAATTTTATAAAATTATTTTCTGCATCCATTGAGATGATCATGTAGGTTTTGTTTTTAGTTCATATTTATTAATTTGTGTATGTTGAACCAACATTGCATTGCAGGTATAAAGCCTACTTGATTGTGGTGGATTAGCTTTTTGATCTGATCTGTTGCTGGATCTGGTTTGCTAGTATTTTGTTGAGGATTTTTGCATCTGTGTTTATCAAGGGTATTGGCCTGAAATTTTCTATTTTTATTGTGTCTCTGCCATGTTTTGCTATCAGAATGATACCAGATTCATAGAATTAGTTAAGAAAGAGTTCCTCCTCCTTTCTGTCATTTATCTCTGTGCTATGTGCTCCCCTGCTTCCCTAATAAATCCCGACATGGTTTCTCAGATGATCCGCCTGCAGGGTCAGTGTTCATTAGCCCTTCTGTTTCCCCTCCATGAGAGCTATGCACATGAGCTGCTTGTAGTATGTCATCTTAACACCACCCCCCCAATGTCTGTATGCATTAATAGTTTTTATAGCCATTCCTTTTCTACCCATCTACACAATGCTGCATTCTTCCCTTCTTATCACAGGCAAGGATCCCTAAATAGCACATCATTCCAGTCTTCATCTCAGTGTCTTCTTCTAAAGAACTTTAGCTATGAGTGATCTAAGACAATAATATATTAATAAGGAACTGAAGGAGAAAAACACAACAAATGAATTTTGGAGAAAAACTGAAAGAACATATTGTCATGGAAATTGAGAGAGTAAGAATGCAAGAAATAGAACATTTTGCCAAATGGTGACACATGAAAAATAAGGTGAGGAATAAAAAATGTCCATTGGATAATTTACCTAGAGGTTTTGTGGACAAGTGTAAGAATATATTCAGTGAAATGTTGGTGGCAGAAACCAGGTTTGCCTAAGTAGGATTGGGAAGGTCCGGAGGAAGAAGAATAATGAGCACAGATCACTCAGGAAGTCTGGCTGTGAATTAATCTGGAGAGATGGAGAGCATAGTCCCATGAATTGGGGCAGGAATGAGTTTTATTTACTGAAGAGAGAAAGTGGACAACTTTAAAATACTGAAGTGAAGGAACTGAGGAATGAGAAAGTCAAAGAGGGCAGTAGGACTTGTTCTTCATTGAATCTAAACACCACATGTTCTTACTCATAGGTGGGAATTGAACAATGAAAACACATGGACACAGGAAGGGGAACATCACACACTGGGGACTGTTGTGGGGTGGGGAGAGGGGGGAGGGATAGCATTAGAAGATATACCTAATGCTAAATGACGAGTTAATGGGTGCAGCACACCAACATGGCATATGTATACATATGTAACAAACCTGCGTGTTGTGCACATGTACCCTAAAACTTAAAGTATAATAATAATAAAATAAAATAATAAAATAACAAACAAAAAAAGAAATATGTGTCATGTACAGGCTTTAGTTGTGCTTATATCAAGTAGGTTCTTGATAAATGCCTGCTGAATGAATGAAAAAAAAGTCACTCTCTTCATGTTGAACAGAAAAATTTCAGTGAAATAAAGAAAAGTCCCACAGCTATGAATTGCAGAACTACAATTTGACCTCGAGCAGTCTGGCTCTTGTCTTTTTTTCAGTACCACAAAACATTGATCCTCAATAAGACAATGGAGATCACTGGAGATTTAATCACAGAAAAGTTGCATTATTTAAAAAATCCATTGAACTGATGTACACTTTGAAGCCAGCGAAAACCTTTAAATGAAACTACAGCAATGAAGCAATTTATTTTATAGTTATTTTATTGATTAACAAAATATATGCCACCAAAATGTTAACAGCCCTGTGCATTTTTTTAAGGTAAAAAGCAATTATTAACAGCCTCGCGCTTTTTTTTTTTAAGGAAAAAAGCAATTATTTACTTTCTTCTGGAGAGATCATTTGTATTTATTCCTATAGGGTATAGAATAAATCATAAAACTTTGAGTCTCTGTCAAAATGATATAAGCATTATCCCTATTTTTCTAACTCTCACACATACCTTATTCTAGCATGCACAGCTGCTAAATCATTATTCCCTGCATGAGTAATAGGTGCAGATATTCTTACTGATTAATGAGGTATGGCTATATTTATAGTGGCTTCTATGTGGCAACTACACAACTATTGATGCTGTCAGGACAAGGGTACTGTGTTGTGACAATGGGATATAGAAGTCCTGGGGATGATGCTACTTGTTTGTCCTTGTTCTCTAGCATAATTATCCCTGTAAAGATCTTTAGAACTCTTCTTGCTCTAATCTCCATCCTAGTTCCTACATTCCCTGCTGTAATGATCCTCATTCTGCACACACAGGATATATTGGGTAATGAATATTTTCCTTTTATCTTTGTCATATAGTATTTTGTTTAGTGAATCAGATTCAGTTTTGCTCTCTCTGTTTAAGAATGACAAACACAGCTGTTAAAAGAATCTCTTATTCATACTTATTTGGGGGACTATTTCTTGTTCTCCTGGTTTGGTGACCCTTACCAGTTTATTTGTAAAATATTTGGGGGCTTTATGATTGATTGGGTAGAAAATAAACGTAGTGTCAGGTGCAGTGGTTCACGCCTGTAATCCCAGCACTTTCAAAGGCCGACGCGGAAAGATCACTTGAAGTCAGAAATTCGAGAACAGCCTGGTCAACATGGCAAAACCCTATCTCTACTAAAAATACAAAAATTAGCCAGGCATGGTGGTGGGTGCCTGTAGTCCCAGCTACTGGGGATGCTGAAGCAGGAGAATCCCTTGAACCTGGGAGGCGGAGGTTGCTGCGAGCAGAGTTTGCACCACTGCACTCTAGCCTGGGTCACAGAGTGAGACTCTATCTCAAAAAAAAAAAAAAAAAAAAAAAAAAAAAATGGGGGGGGGGAATATAAACTGAAGAAAATACGTAAGAAGCGAATAACTTGGGACAAGGGGCCAGTAAGTTGTGCTTGATCAGGTTATTTTCTTTTGCCTTAAGTGTATTTCGATTTAAACTCATTCTGACTTCCGTACAAGGCAACTGGGTTTACTGTTTGATTTAATTTTTGTGCTCAGATTACTGATCTGTAAAATAAAGAAAGGCCTATTAAGTATTCAACAACATACCTTGCACACAGTAGGTATATAAAATGTGCTAGTTATGTTTTGAGTTTTTGCTCACAAGGTAGTTTATGCCCCTCAAGAGAGGGGAGTAGAACTTCTTCTTCCTTGTATCTTCTACCCATACAAATACGTGTCCTGTATCGGCCTAAGTGGTGCCTTTCCCAGGTAGGTTCTTGATAAATGCCAGCCGAATTAATGAATATAGAGATACTCTCTTCATGTTATTTTGTTTTTCAGACAACTAAGGTTCAGGGCATCAATGATGTATTACATTTTCAATTTAAAAAGAAAAGGAAAACTTGTCTCTGTTTCTCTGACACTAATATTGTGGTTTTCTCTAATCAAAGTCACTTATATTGCTTACAGTTAAATTTTATATTTGTTGATCTTAAGAAATGAATTTTCCATTTGTATGATAGTATTTTGGGATTGATAATTCAGATACTCTACAGATTGTTGATTACGTATTATGTGTATCTTACTGAATTAAGTGCCAGAGGTGATGCAGAGCATCCTAGCTTATATTCTGGAGAAGGACACACTATAACTACACCAAGCAACAAGGAAAGTCGGGAGGTGCAAATGACAGACATGGGGTCGAGAATTGCTTTTCTCTTATTAACTATGTACCCTTGAGGAAGTCTTTCAATCTTTTTTTTTTTTTTTTTTTTTTTTGAGGCGGAGTCTTGCTCTGTCGCTCAGGCTGGAGTGCAGTGGCGCTATCTCCGCTCATTGCAAGCGCCGCCTCCCAGGTTCACGCCATTCTCTTGCCTCAGCCTCACGAGTAGCTGGGACTACAAGTGCCCACCGTCACGCCTGGCTAGTTTTTCATATTTTTAGTAGAGACGGGTTTTCACTGTGTTAGCTAGGATGGTCTCGATCTCCTGACCTCGTGATCTGCCCACCTCGGCCTCCCAAAGTGCTGGAATTACAGACGTGAGCCACCACGCCCGGCCAACTTTCAATCTTCTGAGCCTCCTTTTCTCATCTCTACAGTGACAATAACAATCACTCTACAATCTGAAGTGGATTTAAATTTAAAGGAGAATTTAAAGCAGAAATGAGAAAATAAGGTGATACCACTTTGAAAACTGCTAACCACTATTTATATTGTGCTTATACTGTGGTATAGGCTGGGAATGCAATCTTGTTTTAAAGCTTTTAGAGCAGGGTGGAGCAGCATAAGACAGACCCTGACAAGTGGAACTTGGGAAAGAAAAGCAGGGCATATGCTGTGACATCCCTGCTCTTCCACAAAGTCGTAATGTTACTGCCTGAAATACCCTGTGAAGAAGGTGGCCAAAATGTACTATCTTCAAGTCTACTCCACTTGAGTTGAGACAGGCAGGCTGTTGATAGCATCATATTGAGAAATTCTGAAACATATTAACAACGAAACTTTATAATAAAAAGAAGCAATCTAATCCAAGTATGTTTTGATGAAACATGGGGTGAAAACATGGCATGTGTTTCATACCATTAGAAAGCTGAGGAAATAGAAGAGAATTTAGTTCTTGTATTACTGGCATCTAGGCTTATAGCAGAAGCAGCAGCTGCTTCAGTCTGTGGGGATCCCTCTAGGGCACTGGGATTCTGCTTGGTATCCTGTGAGCTCTTCCAACCCTGTGAGTTAATCATTTAATTCTAACCTGATCCTGGAAACCTGGCCCACTGCCTTTGACCAAACAACCACTACTTGGCAGTCATCACTTGACTTTGCTGCCTGTTGGGCAATGTTCTGTGTTATACACTTTTGATGCTATGGGCTTGGTTTGCCAACATACATACTGCTCAACATAATCTCTGAATTTGATGTCCTTGCCTCAGATGAGGATATCTATAAATTTGGCTGGCAGCACTTTCCATCTGGAGATTAAGAGTCTGTGAAAGAGGAGGAGACAGGTAATTGTCATCACTGGGCAACAAATGAACACTTTTAGGCCAAGCTAACAGTTCCCTTAGCACCATGTAAAGGCTCTGAGAAAAGCTGGCCAGGTAATGATGCAAGTCACTGCACCTGAGTAGCTAGAATTTCGATGGCTTGTGAAATTATCTGAATTTCATTTAGTTTACAAAAATACTAGTTTAGTTTTATAGCTATTTCAACTTACATATTTATTAAGCTTTTTTTTGTTTTTAAGTTCTTGTGTTTATGGATGTCTAAGGAGACTTGCTTGGATCTAGAAATCCACAAAGAAAAACAGAAATGTGCATAAGGAAAAAAATCTTATATAGGAAAACTATTAGTTTATTCTCTGAGTTAATTGGAGAAAGGATATAGCATAGTGGTTACAAGTACAAACTCTGGAACCAGATTTCATGTGGATGAATCCTGGCTCTACAACTCACAACTTGTGTGACTTTATCAAATTGTGTAACCTTTTAAAAAACTCTCCTCTCTTCATCTGTAAAATGATCATAAAAATAATTCGAAAGCCATGGGGTTATTGGGAAAATCTGAGCCCAGACAGGCTGGTGCCCAGCTTCCTTCCTCTCTGCTGTATGTGCTCCCCCACAGCCCTAAAGTATCCCAACATGATTTATCAGATGATCGACCTGCAGGGTCAGTGTTCGCCAGCCCTTTCTTGTCCTCTCCATGAGAGCTGTGCACAGGTGCTCTTGAAAAGTGGCTATAATGAATAGATCAAGCATCATGTACATCCAAAATTAATAAAATATCTATATTTTCAGGTGTATGGAGTATTCTGGTATTCTTATTTTGAATATAGTCAAGAAATATGACTTTAAAAAAAAAAAAGGATACAATATCTAGAAAGGCCTTAAATGATGGTGCCTCAGAGGAGACTTTGAGGAGCCAAAAATTTTTAATGACTTCCTTTGTCAAGCAGCTTATTCATTTTATTTCTTTTTCATCTCTGTTAAGATGTTTGATGGTATCATATTATTGCTGAGACAAATCCTCCCACAAGTATAGTATAATACGTTCCTTTTACATAAAGAAACATTACATCTCTTCATTTTTATTTATCACTTTTTAAAAAGTCTATGTTGTTAAGTTACATACTCTTTTGAACAGCTTTACCAGTGTCAGACTGTTTTCTATGCATAATAATTATGTAAGTTAGGTATAGACCAGGCAAGATTAGATAGTAGTGCTTTTCAAACTTTTCATCTAATAAAATTTGTCTATCCACAGAGCTGGGATTTAATTTAGAATAGCTACCCTAAAGCCTCAAGATGTTTTGAAATTCCTATTTTAACCTAAAACAACACATGATATATGTCTTCTTGTAAATAATATATTCATTCTGATTTAACATATAGATATTTAACATATAGATATTTAAATTACTTGGTTAAATTATTGACCTCTACCTCCAAAAGCTGGGATATAATCAATGCTTTATGATGATGAGCTATATTTATGCTGTGGCTTTGACAACCCTTAGCACAAGACTAAATATCCAGGAGAAAAAACACACAATGAGTGAACCGTCTAAGGCTACTTTGCTTTTATCTCCTATCTTTCATTTGCTTTCTGTTGATTCTCCTGTCACTATGGTATTCCATTCCTACTTGTTCATTCTCTGCAGTGACCACCTTCCATACCTAGCCTTTCTGTTTCTCCTAACACTGACAGTTCATAACACTGATGTCACCTAAAGGAAAAAGAAGATGCTAACCAACCAGTGAACGTTGAAGTGTTTAAAACTCAGTGTTCATTTGAACTACTAAACCTCTCAGCGGTGTTTACATTTTCAAAGAAAGTTGCTAAAGCCAGTCTTACATATAAATGCAAATTTTACCTTGAGTATTTCAATCTACTAAATATGATAACTGTGTGTTTTATGGGTGCTATGGTTTGAATGTTTATTCCTTCAAAAACTCATGTAGAAATAAGGTGGGAGTCTTTAAGAGGTGATTGGATCATGAGAGCTTTGTCCTTATGAATTTATTAATTTATACATAGATTAATGGGTTTTCACAGGAGTAGAATTAGTGGTTTTATAAAAGAAGAAACAGAGACCTGGGCTAGCATGTGTATCTCTCTTGCCATGTGATGCTCTGTGCCACCTCTGGACTCTGCAGAGTCACCAGCAAGAAGGCCATCACTAGATGTTCCCCATTGACCTTGAACTTCCCAGCCTGTAGAACTGTAAGAAATAAATTTCTTTATAAATTATAAAGTTTCAGGTAGTCTGTTTTAAGCAACAGAAAATCAATGAAGATAGAAAATTGGTACTGGGAGTGGGATGTTGCTGATAATAAACACCTCAAAATGTCAGAGCAGTTTTAGGACTGGGTAATGGGCAGAGGTGGAAAGAATTGGAGAAGTGGGCTAGAAAGGTTCTAGACTCTGAATAGGTTTTAGAAGACAATAAGGATTGGGAAAGTTTAGAACTCCTTAGAGCTTGATTAAGTAGTCATGACCAGAACACTGATAAAAATATAGACAGTTAAAGTTATTCTGACAAGGATTCAGATAAACTGAGGAAAAAGTAAAGGACATTTTCTAGAAACTAAAGTAAAGGCTATTCTTGTTATAAGTTGGCAATTAACTTGACTAAACTGTGTCTATACCCAAGGGCTTTGTGGAAGACCCAACTTGTGCATGATGAACTAGGGTATCTGGCAGAAGAAATTTCTAAACAAAATGTAGGAGGAGCTGCATGGTTACTTTTGGCCACTTACTGAGATTTGATAACAAAGGAATAATTTAAAGACATAATTTATAATCAAAAGGGAAGCAGAGCAAAGAGATTTGGAAAGCTGTCATCCTGACCAAGAGAGTGAAAAAGTATGTTTAGGAGAGAAAACGAAGGATGTAGCACAGTGACATTTTGGTAAAGAGATTAACAGATTAACATAAATAGAAGGGAACCAGATGCTACTTCTCAAGAAAATGGAAGACCCAGAAAGCATTTTAGAGATCTTCTAGACTGCCCCTCCCATTATGGGCCCAGTGGCCTACAAGGGAACAATGATTTAGGAGGAGAGGCCCAAGATATGCTCCACAGGTTTGCTGCTCAGGACTGCCTCCAGATTCTGCTCTCCAAATTCTAGTGCTGTACTTCTTGACTACCCCAGTTATGGCTCAAGCAGTGCTTGGTATAGATCAACCCATCACTCAGATCCAAGCCATAAGCCTTGGCAGCATTCAGGTGGTGCTACTATGTAGGTTTTGCAGCCTCCACCAAGATTTCAAAGAATGTCACTGAAAGCCTGGGGCCCCAGACAGAGACTTGTTGCAGGGGTGATGCCACTGCAAAGCCTCCAAAGAGCCAAGTATTGTGGTAATGGAGCTGTTACATAGTGCCCACCAGGACAATGCCTAAGAGAACCAACAAAATAAGACCTCCAAAGAGTTCCAACTAGAGTAATGCCTAAAGGAACTGTAGGAACAGACATGCCCACTGTAACCCCAGTACTGTGGAGTCACTGGAATCATGCAACACTCACCTGAAAAGCTTCAGTCACTGGACTCCAACCTGTATGGGCAGCCATATGAGTTGCACCCAGTAAAGGAATAGAGATTGTGCTGACTGAGGCCTTGGGAGCCAAATTCCCACCCCATTCTGTCCAGGAAGTGGTACATGGAGTCAAAATATATTATTTTCCAGCTATAAGATTTAATGCCTGTTCTTCTGGGTTCCAGATTTTCTTTATTTTTGCTTATTTCTCCCTTTTGAAATGGGAATATTTGTTTTATGCCTGTACCACCATTGTATACTGGGAATAGATAACTTGCTTTAATTACACAGATTAAAGATGAGATAAGGTACACAGATGAGACTCTGAACTTCAGACTTTTGATTTGGTGCTGGAATTAATTGAGACACTGGGGCAATGGGGATTGAATAAATGTATTTGTATGTGAAAAGGTCATGAGTTTTGGGAGGCCAGGGGCAGAATGCTATAGTTTGAGTGTTTCCTCAAAAACTCATGTTGAAGTTTAATCCCAAGGGTGGCAATATTGAGAGATGGGGCTTTTAAGAGGTGACTGAGTTATGAATGAATTAATCTGTTCATGGATTAATAAATAATGGAGAAATGTTGGGCAAACCACCATGGCACACATTTACCTATGTAAGAAACCTGCACATTCTGCACATGTATCCCAGAACTTAAAATAAAATAAAAAATTTAAAATAAATAATTGGGAAACAGATTATCCCAGGAGTGGCATTAGTGGCTTTATCAGAGAAGAAAGAGGTACCTGATTTAGCACACTCAGCCCCTCTCTATGTGATGCCCTGAGCCACCTCTCAACTGTGCAGAGTTCCTATCAGCAAAAAGGTCCTCACCAGATGTGCCCCTTAACTTTGGCCTTTCCAGCCTCCAAAATGATACAAGTAGAATTTATTTATAAATTATCCTGCTTTAGGTACTCTATTATAAACAACAGAAACTTGCCTAAGACAGTGAAGCAGGTATATAATCCTAGCTTCCCATGTCCATCTATCCTACACCCATTGCCTGTTCTCTCTCCCCTCTTTTACCCACATACCTCCCTACTTTTCTCTCATATTAAGTGAAGACTCTACCATAGAGGTGTAGCTATACACAGAAATTGAATTTTATTACCTTAACAAGTAAATGGAAATATAGAAAGGAATTCTCCAAAGATTAGCTCCAAGATAGGTTTTTATAGCTGTATAAAGACTATTTTTGGTAAGAAAAATGAGCACAATTCAAATGAAGTTAATAATTATTTCCCTATAACCTTCCCCAAAAATTTAGTAGGAAATTAAGAAGCATTATAAATAGGGTTATTCCTGATTGAGAGAATCTTTGTTTGACACTAGAAATATTCAAAATAGAGGGAAGCGATTCTGACTACCTGAGAAAAGTGATGATCACTATCATTATTTTGCCAATATAATTATCATGATTTTTAAAAAGTGCCTGTAAGTTTTTTGAATAGTTCCCAAATATATAAACTTAGAAGTAGAGATGTATAATTTTTAAATGCCTCATCTAATATTTTCCAGGAACTGCTATTGTTTGTCGAGTTAGATTTACTCTTCCCAAATCACCCCAAGCAAAACCACCTAGTCACAGCGTACCTTCTGGGCTACTATTGGGCTTATTTTTATTTCATTCAGAAATTGTTTAGCTGGGCTCAATTGTGATCTGTATCACTGTATTTGTTGCTAATTTATCCAATCATTAATTTTCTTCTTATTTTAATTGTTATTTTCTGTAGGGGTTTGTATTGTATAACAATAAATTTGTAAAACCTATTTCTGCATATTCTTTATCACTTTAATTTTTAAGAACTAGGTCTGGGTTCAAACTGAAAGTTTGTTTAGGTAGGATTAAGGTTATATAAATAAAAATTTATTTTGAATTGAAGTATTATTCATCACAATATGTTAATATAGAGATGATGAAATCACATTTTTAAAAAATTTTGTTTATTATTGTGAGTCCTGCATCTAAACAAATCAAATAATTTCAAATTCAGTTACTCAAGTTTTGGTGGATATGTGGTACAGAGACTGGCATAAAATAGGTCAATCTGTATATATTTTGTTTAAAAGTAATCATGAGCTGTAAAAATATATCAATTACATAAATTTGAAAGCAAGTGTTTTTTCCTAAATTGTTCATGTTTAAAAGCCCTTAGAGCAAAAGGAAAGTAAAATAAGGTGGGGTTAAGATGAAAAGAGTTGAATTCTAAATTATTCTACAATGAAATTCTGTGATTGTGCAGTTTCAGTAAATATCAGAACATTGCCATTTGTTTTTGATGATATTTTGCTTGCTTTATAACTGCTTAAAATCTCAGCACTCAAAAGTACAGTATTTCTGTTGGAAATTTGCTTCTCAACTTTATTTCTTATTATTTCTGTTACATAGTTTTTTTCAAGGGTATGTTATTCTCCTAAGTTACGTTTTGTAATTCTCAACATGTTATCAACATAATGGATATTCAGTTTTTATTTTCTCCTCATAAAAGACATTTAAAATAATTTAGTTTGAATATCATAAATATAACTTTTCAAGTTTCACCTATATTTAAATTCTCTAGGAAATGATAATTTATAAGTTTAAAAATATTCTTCTTTTCATGTTTGTTTCATAAATTCATTTTATTCAGGTTTTATAGCTTATTTTCATAATCATATTAGCAAGAACTGAGACACCAAAACTCCATGTTTTATTTTTTACAAATAGGAAAAAAAATATCTTTTCATGCAGAGTAGATTTTTTTTTGCTCATACTAGGCTTTAGAAACTAAAATAAACACATCACTGATTTTGTGTCATTTTCTTCTAGACAAGAAAGCAGTGAGCAATTAACATGGCAGGAAGATTTAACAGTTACTCTTTAAACAAGAAAACAAGTCGTAAGTTAAGAGGCTTCATTTCTAATGAATAAGCACATGTCCAGCATCCTGTAAAGTTTTATTTTCAAAATTTAAAATTAGTATGATGATTTGAAAACTACCATTTTTCACTAATACTCATAAAGAAAGAGTTTGTGATACCTTGCTTTTCTAAAATTATTTCAAATGTGGCCACAATTTAAATGCAATTTATATGCAATTTAAATTGTGGCCACATTTGAAATAATTTTAGAAAAGCAAGGTGTGTGTGTGTGTGTATATGTGTGTGTGTGTGTATATATATATATGTATATTTGCTCTCTCTATATACCTTGCTATATATACACCTTGCTAGCTAGTATCTGTGTGTGTATATACACACACATATGGAGAGATTCATGTGTTGCTTAATGATTGGAATGTATTCTGAGAAATGCATTGTTAGGCAATTTCACCATTGTGTGAACATCATAGAGTGTACTTACACAAATCTAGGTGGTATAGCCTACTCACACCTAAGGCTATATGGTATAGCCTACTTTTTTTTGGCTGAAAACCTGTGCAGAATGCTGTTATACTGAATTCTGTAGGCAATTGTAACACAATGGTATTTGTGTATCTAAACATATTTAAACATAGAAAAGGTACAGGAAAAATATAATGTAAGAAATAAAAAACAGTATACCTGTATAGGGCACTTAACCATAAATAAAGCTTACAGGGCTCGAAGTTGCTCTGGATGTGAGTGGTAAGTGAATGGGAAGGGGGAGGACATCAATGTATAGTACTGTAGACTTTATGAACACTGAACACTTAGACTATATTACATTTATAAAAACATGATTTTTCTTCAAAAATAAACTTACCTTATTGTAACTTTTTCTTTCCTTTATAAACTTTTTCAAATTTTGAGTCTTTTGTAATGATACTTAGCTTAAAATACAAACACATCATACATTGTATAAAAATATTTTCATTTATATTCTATAAACTTTTAACATTTTTAATATTTTTAATTTTTTAATTTTAAAACTTTAAAAAAAACTAAGACAAACACACACATTAGCCTAAACCTACAATGGATCAAGATTATCAATCACTGTCTCCACCTCCATATCTTGTCCCACTAGACGGTCTTCAGGGGCAATAACATGCATGGAGCTGTCATCTTCTATGACAACAATTCTTTCTTCTGGAAAACCTCCTGAAGGACCTGTCTGAGGCACTTAGAGTTGTCACTTTTTTTCAGAAATATATCCATTGTGGTTTGCTTGGTTTGTTTCTTTTTTCTATCATAGATTTGCTTAAAAGCAGATAATGCTTCACTAACATTCCTCTCTATTAATGAAAACCTTTTGATGTTGGGGTCCATGTTTTTACACTTTTTAAGGAGCTTGTTGAGGTCTCTAAAAGCTTCTGCTAAACCCTTCACTGTGAATGTTCATGGAGGGTGTTCTTTATCTTCTGCAGTTTCCACTTCTCTTGACTCTTCTTCAGCAGTTGCATTCTTTTTTCAGTTTCAACCACTCCTTACTAGTCATTTCCTCAGGAACCACCTCTAGGAACTCCTCAATGTCATCCTCATCCACACCAGGTTAAAGTTGTTTTCCATTTTAATCACAATCTTGTTAATGTTTGCAACCTTCGCATCCTTGGCAAATCCTTCAAATTCAGGGATAAACCTCTGGAGTATCTTTTACCAGATGCCATTCATACACTCCTTGGTAACATTGCCCCAAGCCCAAAGAATTTTCTTAATACAGTCATAGATGTTGTAATCCTTCCAAGATTTCATGTGTCTTCTCAGAATCTTCCTCAATTGCAGCAATATCTTGGGCAAAGGTCTTCCTCCAGTAGTAGGCCTTAAAAGCTGCTATACCTCCTACCTGTAATCAAATAGTTTAGCTTCAAAATGCACTTTAAAACTTTGTTTTTCCTTTTTTGCTTTCAGCTTTGAAACATATGTTTAAAACTTTGTTTCTCTCCATTTCCCACCAGACACCCCCTTGCACCATCCACATTTATCTGATTATATGCTCACTTAGAAATTCTGGGGGCTAATTTTGAAACAAACCAGGCATAGAGACCCAGCTGAAGAATTTTCCTGCTTAGGGGTTGTTATGAAGAGTTAGTCCGCCACTATCAGGCCGATGTCGTGATGACACAAACGGAAGCTCTGGATAGGCAATTACTCAAGATAACTATTGGGACAAGACACACAGACGTACACCCTCCTGCACCACTCCCACATATTTTCACACCAAGTTTTCCTTTGTAAACCTTCTCAGTAAGCTCAGAAGGCTGAGACAGTTTCTTGGAGATGTGAGCCCAGCTATCTCCCGTCTGCTAGCATTTGGTTAAAGCTCCTTTCTTTTCACTACTCCTTGCTTCTCATGTTTTTGGCCAGACTTGAAAGGGTTACAACCCATTGTTTGGATCAAAGAGGTGGTGCTTGAAGAAAGCGACATACTTTGATATTGGGACAATGGTCATGAATGAAAGAAGAATGTGCAGCAGCATTGCTAACAATAAACAAAATCTTGAAAGATAAGTTATTCTCCAAATAGTATTTCTCTATTTTGCTGGCATAGGAAATTTAGGAGGGCATCTTGGAAGAGGAGTTCACCATTCACGACTGCTTATTGGTCTTGGAGTATATTGGCAGTGTGTTTACTGATACTCTGAAAGATCCTGGAATTCGCACTGTGTCAGATCACAAACAGTTGCAATTTACAGTTACAACATTGCCCCCAAGGAAGACTGTTACCTTGTCCTTAAAGGCCTTGAAACCTGGCATTCATTTGCCTCCTTTGGGATGAAAGTCTTTTCAGGAAATTATTTCTAGAATATGGATGTTTCATCCATATTGAAGATTTTTCAGCTGGGTGCGGTGGCTCATGCCTGTAATCCCAGCACTTTGGGAGGCCAAGGCGGGCGGATCGCGAGGTCAGGAGATCGAGGCCATCCTGGCTAACACAGTGAAACCCCGTCTCTACTAAAAATACAAAAAATTAGCTGGGCGTGGTGGCAGGCGCCTGTAGTCCCAGCTACTCGGGAGGCTGAGGCAGGAGAATGGCGTGAACCCGGGAGGCAGAGCTTGCAGCGAGCCGAGATCGCGCCACTGCACTCCAGCCTGAGCGACAGAGCCAGACTCTGTCTCAAAAAAAAAGACAAAAAAACAAAAATAAAATTTTCTCTTGCAAGTAATTTTCCTCCACAATCAGCTTATCTAGAGTTTCCAAAAATTCTTCAGCTGCCTTCCTATCAGCACTTTCAGACTCACCACTCAACTTCACATTATCTAATAAATAACAGTTCTTGAAACCTTTAAGCCACCCAGAGCTGCCAGTAAATTCAACATCATAGTTGGGTCCAGCCTCTACTTACAACATCACAAACCAACATTTTGCTTTGGCTATCATGGTGCTGAGAGGGTTAAACATCTGCATCTTGTCTTCAATCCAGACCCATAGAAGTTTATGCATATCTGATAAAGCCCTACCTAAATTTTTGTTGGTCTAGTTTCTTCACTAAAGCAGATCTTTTAGCAGCTTCTGTCACCTTGTTCTTTGAGATTGTAGCTATGGTGGAATGGGACATGCTTGACTGATGAACAATAACCATCACTGATTTTCCAGTTTCCTAGTCCTTAATCACTTTTAATTTTGTTTCCAGTTCAATCACTTGATGTGGCTTCTTACTGGCAACATTAACAGTGACTTTGTATGCTTAGGGGTCATGACGAACAAAATACCAAGAAATTAAATCAAGCGCAGAGAAACTGATGCAGTCAGGAGATATGGTAGCCCAAGATGTATGAGGCTGCTGCAAGCCTAACACAACATACAGTTTTATAGTAAATATATTTATTTTAATAAATAGAAGGAGTAAACTATCAAATAATAAAATTACAGTATAGTAAATACATAAACCGTTAACATAGTTGTTTACTATCATTATCAAGTATTATGTACTTATATTATTTACAAATAATTGTATGTGCCAGACTTTTATGACTGGTGGTGCAGTAGGTGTTTTTATGTCAGTATCACTACAAATACATGAGTAAGTAGATACAGACACATATTTAAGATGAGCATTATACATATACAATGAGGGCATAGATATTTTGTATTCCCAAATTATATTAAGCTATGCTTCAAATACAAACTATTATGTCTCATATATATTTCATATGTATAAGCTATAGTCTAAATATGTTATTTATATATTAATATTTTATACACAATATATCATCTCTATATTAATATATTTATTGATACATATGTCTATATATAAATATACAATACATTGATATATTATATTAATATATTTTATATATTGATATATGAATGTATGTATATATACACATTGTTATTTGGTGCACCTTAATTATATTGCATTTCATTTCAAACATAACCTATACTTCAAGTACATATGTGATAATCCATATTTATGAATATGGATTTATGAATCCATATTCATATTTTTAATATTTTTACATATATTTTTCAATTGTATACTATATTTCAAGTGTATATGTACACATACATGTATTACACATTTCTGTCTATATACACATAGAGACACATACATGTATGTTCTTACAAATCTGGGTATTCTTTGGAATTCTTGTAAATTTATTTGCCATGCCAAATTTAGTTTAAATTACAGATATGCTTCTGGGTTATTTCTATTAAATGTGGGTACTTGACCAGGATGATTTAAACATACTATTAAAGAAAGGGAATCTATAAATGATTTGTTGAGAACTACATGAAAAACATTCTGTGAGAAGCAATAATTCAAGAAATCAAAGACACAAAAGTGACTGTTAATAGTTTTTTCCTAAGTATTCTAATCAAAGTTTAGAGTAAATGATAGCTTTTCCTGATTAAAAAAATGATATTTCTTAATATTTACAATTATCCAATATTGTACCTCAACAGTCTTTTTATTTCCCCTACCCTTAGACTTGATTTATTTAAAATATCTTTATTTTTATTACATAAAATTAGCATTCCAAAATTAAATGATTAAATATAAAGCCTCATGGTAAAATCTTGATTGTATGATAATGTGGGTTATTAATATAAACATTAATTTTTCTTATATTTCCACCTCCAGAGGATCTTTGCTAGTCATATAAAAAGTCTGATCCTTTAAATTATCACTTAGAACTCAAAGAAGTATATTTTTACTCGAGTGAAAGAGTTTTCTTTTTCTGTAATTGTTTCTAAAACTGGGCATTTTATTTTTCTCTCAAAGTTAGGAAGGTAAACATTTTTGCTTGGAGAGTAATGAAAGTTGGAAACTAGGAAGAAAATGAAGCCAAAGATAATTTCTCTATTAGACACAGTGGGCACAGTGTGTCCAGAGCTCATGAAACTTCTAGAGAGTACAGAAAATGTTTTAATTTATTTGTTTATCAGAAAAGCATATTTTATTTTGGAGAAAATAGTTTAATATATTAATCTACTCAGCTTTATATCAACATAGCTGTAAAGTTAAGTGGCCTACAAATGTCATAGTGTAGGCTTTGGTGAAGTCCATGCAGTAGAGTGTAATCAGTATATGTGAACAAATAGGAATTAGATGATAGGGGGTTACTGTCTCAGCTTGGGAACAGAGTAAAATGCATAACAAGATTTATCCCATGAGTATATCATGAACATTTGTAAGTCTACAATGGTGGCTGAGTGAATACTTATGGCAGAAAATGCCTTCTCCTGAATGGGCTGATTTACTGGATGCTGTACAATAGATTTTCCTTGGGAGTTGGCTGGCTGCCCCCACGCCATGTCTAGGATAAAAATAATAACTGGAAAAAAAGTGATATCACATTTTTTCTGTGTTTTCCATCCTGTAGGTTTATTAACAAATGTTATGCAACTATTTAGAGAGAATCACTTTTCTTTAGTGGCTATTTTGGGTAATTTTCCCACACCTAGGTACTTCTGCCTATCAGATCTTCTTATAAAGCCGTATTTTCAGGCAGAAGTGGAGTTGTTTAAAAAAAATGAAGCACTAGAAATACACTCTTAAATTCAGTTACAACAGAGAGTGAAATGAGAGGAAGAAAAGATCAAGAGAATTTTTGGGAAAATGTCATTTACACTCCCCTGCCCATATATTTTTTTTCTATACTCTGTGTCTTAAGTGATAATTTTAATAAAAATATCTATTTAGAATTTTTAATTTTAGTGTCATAATTGAGCAGAATTTTAGAGGGAACCTCTACTTGATAAAAATTAGACATGAATTAGACACAGTTTTTGAAGACTTGCTATGATGGCCAATTTTATGCATCAAGTTGCATAGGCTATGGTGCTGGGTTGTTTGGTCGAACATTAGTCTAGATGTTGTTGTGAAGGTATTTAGTTAGATGTAATTAATACTTAGAATAAGTAGACTTTAAAGCAGATTGATCTCCATAATGTGGGTGGGCCTCATCAAATCAGTTGAAGACCTTAAGAAAAAGACTGAGGTCGCCTGATAAAAAAGAAATTCTGCCTCAAGAGTGCAACATAGAAACCCTGACTGAGTTCCCAGCCTGCTGGCCTGTTCTGTGAATTTCAGACTAAAGACCGTAACATCAACTGTCCCTTGAATTTCCAGCCTGACAGCCTGACCCACATTTCAGAATTTCCAATTGCTATAAATGGGTAAACTACTTCATTGAAAAATCTATCTCTGTTATCTCAAATGAATGGGTAAATAGATAAATTTTTAAAATAGCTTTATTAAAATATAATTCTCATATTATACAATTCACTCATGTAAGGTATAAAATCTAATGGTTTTTAGTTTGTTTACAGAGTTATGTAACCATTACCACCATCAATTATAGAACATTTTCATCATTCCCCAAAAAACTTCATAGCCATTAATAGTCATTCCCCACCCACCACCCCCACCATGTATACCTCCTACCCCTTCTTACTCCAGGCAATCATTTATCTACTTTCTGTCTCCATTCATTTGCCTGTTCTGGACATCAAAATATATTTCTTCTATCAAACTATAATTATATATCCTTTGACCAACATCTCTACATAACCCCTCACCAAGGACATCCTCCCTAACCACCCAAACCAATAGTAACCACCTTTCTGCTCTCTACTTCTATGAGATCAACATTTTTGATTCCATATATGAGTGAGATCATGGGATATTTGTCATTCTTTTTCTTGTTTATTTCACTTAACATAATGTTCTTCAGATTAATTCATGCTGTTGCAAATGACAATATTTTATTATTTTTATGTCTTAAATACTATTCCTCCATTAATGGGCACTTAGTTTGATCATTATCTTGGCTATTGTGGATAGTGCTGCAATAAACATGGGAGTGCAGATGTCTGTTTGCCATATTAATTTTATTTCCTTTGGATATATATTTGGTAGTAGGATTACTAGATTATGTGATAGTTTTATTTTTAATTTTTATAGGTATTTTCATACTGCTTTTTGTAATGGTGGTACTAGTTTACGTACCACCATTATGAATGGTTTCCATTTTTCCACATCCTTCCTAATTTTTGTTATCTTTGTCTTTTTCAAAATAGCTATTCTAACAGGTGTGTGATGATAGCTTAATGTGTTTTTGATTTGCATTTTCCTAATATTTAGTGATAATGAGCATTTTTTCATTTACCTGTTTGCCATTTGCATGTCTTCTTTTGAGAAATATCTGTTCAGGTCATTTGCACATTTTCAAATAGGGTTATTTGTTTTCTTGCTGTTGAGTTGTTTGAGTTCTTTATATCTTTTGAAAATTAACCTCTTATCACATATGTCCTCCCATTCTGTAGGTTGTCTCTTCACTCTCTTGATTGTTTCCTTTGCTGTACAGATAGATAGATCTTCCCTATTGTCCTTTATTGTTTCTTTATTTCTGGAGAAAAAAATCTAATACACTTGCTGCTCTGAAAAAAAATCTAAAAAAATTATCCAGTAAACACCCTCACTATACAAAAGTCAGTTAATTAATTAAAAGCACAAAGAATTAATATGAGTTAGGGGCATTGTGAAACAACGTTGGAATCTGTAAGATCAGGAGTTGGGTTTGGTTTCCAGAGCCTGATCATTAGTACCTGGCAATCAGGACCACAGAGGCAGGTAGCCAGAACAGATGGGAGCCAGAGAGTCCAGCAGACACTGAGTAGGGTGGAGGTGCTGGGGAGTGAATTCCAGCTGTAGGGTTCCTGAACTTCTGAACTTGAACTTCTTTCTTGAAGCAAAACTCTCAAATGAACTATAATGGTTCTGGATTGAGGTTATCCTCAAGCTACTATTATTATTGTAATAAACTCATGCAGTTAATTGTTCCTATATAAATCTCATAATATAATACAGAAATGAACATAAAGAAATGAGCAAACAGAAAAATATTCAGACAGCTAAAAGGCCAGCAGTCATAAGGAGAATCAATGAAATGTACAAGTAACAGATTTAGCCACAACAGTCTGTATATGCTGGAAAATCCTATTTTAAATATATACAATAGCTGCATACAAAATGTTTAAAGACATACTGGCTGCATTAAAATATAAGCATATACTGAGTAATAATCAGAATGAACAGACAGATGGAAAGAAAAACATTCCTGAAATAAGAAGTATAAATATGAAATATATGAAAAGTACAAGAAATCTGCCACTAGATAGATGAAATTACACATTTGACATCATTTTAAAGAGAATTGTTGAATAATATTTTGATGAAATGAGTCAAACTCTGTAAAATATTTGAAGAGATCTACTCTGAGCCAAATATGAGTGACCATGGCCCATGACACAGCCCTCAGGAGGTCCCAAGAACATGTCCCCAAGATAGTCCGGGTGCAGCTTGGTTTTATACATTTTAGGGAGGCATGAGACATCAAAGAAATACATTTAGGAAATGCATTGGTTTGGTCCAGAAAGACAGGACAACTCGAAGGGAGGGAAGGGTTCCAGGCTATAGGTAAATTTAAACATTTTCTGGTTGGCAATTGGTTGGGTTTTTCTAAAGACCTGGGATCAATAGAAAGGAATGTCTAGGTTTGTAATAAGAGATTGTGGAGACCAAAGTTTTACTATGCAGATGAAGCTTTTAGCTAGCAGACTTCAGAGATAATATATTGCAAAATGTTTCTTAGCAGACTTAAAGTCTCTGTTGATGTTAATGCTGGAGAGGTATAATGAGACATGTTCGAGCCCCACTTCCCTTCATGGCCTGAACCAGTCTTTCATGTTAAGTTTTAAGAGCCCTGGCTGAGGAAGAAGTCCATTCAGATGGTTGGGGTTTCCTTAGAATTTTATTTTTGGTTTACATGTATATACGCAAAGAAGTAACACAGAAAGCTGCATAGAGAGACAAGGGAATGGACAATGCAAAAGTGATAAAATACATGAACATGAAAATGTATAAGCTCATAATCAGAGTCTAGGAGGAAGAGATTAGAGAAAATTGAGTAGAAGCAATATTCGTAGAGGTGATGTCCAAGAATTTCCAGAACTGATTAAAGTAATGATTCCACAAACACAGGAAGCATAGAATGTACCAATCAAGACAAATTTTTTAAAGAGGGTACAAAGTTTCAGTTAGTAAAGATGAATACATCCTAGAAATCTGCACATAATGGCATTTATACTGTATTGTATACTTAAAAATTTTCTTAGAGGATAGATATAATGTTTAATGTTCTTATCACAAATAATAATAATAGTAAAAAGAAGAGTGTGAATCCTGAAAATCTGAGACTGGTCTCAGGTAATTTATAAAGTTATTTTGCTGAGATTGAGGACATGCGCCTGTGACATAGTCTCAGGAGGTCCTGATGACATGTGCCCAAGATGGTCAGAGCACATTTTGGTTTTTTACATTTTAGGGAGACATCACACATCAATCAATATATGCAAGATGATCATTAGTTTGGTCTGGAACAGCAGGACAACTTTGAAGCAAAGGAGGGAAGACTCGAAGCAGGGAAGGGACTTGCAGGTCACAGGTAGTTAAGAGACAAATGGTTTTATTCTTCTGAGTTTTTGATTAGCCTCTTCAAAGGAGGCAATTAGATATGCATTTATCTCAGTGAGCAGAGGGGTGACTTTGAATAGAATGGGAGGCAGGCTGGCCCTAAGCAGTAGTGATTTGGAGGCCCCAAGATTTATTTTTCTTTCACATTTCCCTGCTTTTCTTTTTAAAAATCTTTTGAGGAAAATATCTTAGAAGAAAATGAGTCTCCAGTCTCAGGTTTCATATAATCTCTCATGGCTAGAATGGTTTAATCCTAAATGGTTAGGTACCCACTAATTAGGAAAGCTCATTTTTAGCAGGTTGTGAAGTCTCATGTCCTATGAAGAGAAAATAGGGTGAGGAAAGGAGAAAAATAACAAACATAAGAACAATCCTGGAAAATTGATATAGGCCACATTACTGTGAAGTCCATACATCAGTAGGCAGGTATGAAAGTGGGTTATGTATGTAAATAGGTTGTTGTTATTTTCTTCGGAAGTTTAAGTTGTCTAGCCAGGGCTTTATAAAAGTATAGCTTAGTTTTCAGTGATTTCACATTAGGAAAAATGAGGTTTATTTTCAGGAAAATAAAGAAGAAAAATAAGAAAATTTTTTTAGAGACTTGTATACAGGAAAAACTAGAATTCAGCTCAAACTGTAAAAAATAATAAAAATTGAAAATCATTAGAAAATGCTAGACTCTAACAACGAGTGACCTATAGTTTTGAAACATAATATTTCCCTCCCCAGTTTCACATTTTTACTAAAAACAAATTATGGTAGATCTGGTTTGCTTTATCAGATTTAGCCTAATTATTTGTATATGGTGTGACAAGAAAATTATTTTTTACATTGGCATTTCAATTGGCTTTCATGGAACCGTGTGCAGGTAAGACTTTTTAAAAGACAAACCCAGTCATGGATTTGTGCCATCAAATACCTGTGACTTGGGTGATCTCCACTTGAGGTTCCAAGATAATCTTGAGGCTCCTGGGCCTGTGATAAAGTGACATTCATTACCTACCACAGGTCAAGAACCCTGTACAGGGGCTGTGTAGGCAAAGGTGTGAGGCCAGTTTTTTTTTTTTTTTTTTTCCATGTGGGGCTTTAATTGGCTCTATAAATCAAGTTTGATTATTTAAAGGATGGTGCCTTATTTCAGTCAAAGTCTTGGTAAAATAACCAGTTTCTTCAATTGTGTCCTGTTACAAGTGAAAACAGATTGCACTTGTGCAAGTAACTGTATTGTTAGAAGTTAAGAATACTCACAAATAGTTTTCAAATCTTGGAGAAATCAGGTAGAGAGAAACAAGTATGCTCGAAATTTTGTTCTTAAGAATATACCTTACTTAACTGCTAAAAGCTGTAAATAGCTTAAAAGAAAAGTTTTCCTGACTCTGAAAAACTAAACAAAGGATCAGCAATATTCTAAGCAAAAAAGTTAAAAAGATTGCTTTAGTCTTCTACCAGTTTAGTTTATGCAATTAACTGCTGTTCTGCTTGATATTCATGAACATTTCAGCTCTCTATAAGAGTGCTGAATTTTTTTTCCTCTATTCTGATGTCATAGTCTCCAAAGTTATCAGAAACCTGAATTTAGGAACACATGTTAGAGTTTTATAGCTGATTATAAAACCACCTTCTAAGGAAGACCAAAACAAGACAATTGTCCAGGATGACAAAAGGTTTTAGGGCGGCCACAAAAAAGACACAATTGACAAGGAAATTTGTTACCTCTGTGGAACACAATAATTTAATATAACAATTATAATTATTCCTAATTGTATACATCAAGTCATCAGAATTATAGGAGTTTTCCATGATTTTGGAACACATACCAATAACATATTTATACAAATACAACCCAAAGAAAACCAAACACCATTTCATATTTGACAATGCTTCCTGTATAATATTTCTACAAAATAAGCCAAATGATGTCATTTTTGGACTTTAAGAAATCTCATATTTTAAAGGATTAATTAGGTCAGAAAGAGACATAATTTATAATTTGATTTTGGAAAGTTTGTCAAATATCAAAGGTTTAAAACATTTGATATCACAAAATAGGATCAGAGGTCATTGTAAAATCAGTCATTCATTTAACCAAAGTGATAACCCAAGGATTTAAAAGAAAAGGGAAAAACCTTCATTCTTTGAGAGAGGAGTCTTATTTTCCAAACAATAAACCCTAATAAAAACAGCATAAGCCCAATTACATTTATTTTTCAAAATTTTTTAACAATGTGTAAAATTTTAATCTTGGCCATAAGATATAACTTTCATTAACCTTTTATAACCCTATAGCCTTTATTAAGAAGTCAGTTAATGCTTCAATAAAATCTAGTTAATCTGACACAGGAGCTCATATGCTGGTCTTGCATCAGTGTGCCTTTGACATTCATGATTAATTTATTGAGAAACTGAATCTATGTTATCTTTCAAAAATTGGCCCTTATATTCTCACTTGCCCACCTCTTCTGCGATACCCACTGTGCCTTGAGGAGTTGACTAGCTTAAATTTCTGGCCTTGTGTCTTAGGAATGCAGTTTATTCCAATTGGCATTTTCTGCTGGGCATAAAGATGAGGCTTCAGTTGCTGTCAAGGTTTCAGATTTGGCAGGACTTGATGTCCTTTTTAGACCCAGGAGTTAAAGTCCTGTAACTCAATGTCAAAAGAACTTTAAAAGCACATACAGAAAGATACATGGATGTAATAATGTTAATTAAAATAAAAAATTTCATGTCAGTTTTTTCTAAGCAAACTAAGACTTAATAATAATGGCATAGGAATTTTTTTGACAAAACATAAATCTTTTAGGCCTGTTAGCAAAAGGCAAAAGAAACGACATTCTACACTGCACAGAAGATTAAGTTGGAAGAAAGTATTTCCTTTAGGCCTTTAAGAAAATATTATTAATATCAGGTCACTACAACAGGACTCCAGAAAAAAAATTATGTGAGCTGAAAATTTATTGGAGAGCATTACCATTTCATGCCCTTTTAAAGGGGAGAGAAAACCGAAAATGGAAAGATGCAATAAAAGTTGAACTTTGGATTAGAAAATAAAATCTTTTATAATTTATTAAGAGTAAATCAATCTCTTAAGAAAATTTTATTGTTCTAAACAACGTTTAGTATATGTGTGTTTTCTACATCAAACCCAATCTCTAAAAACCATTATAATTTCCCTTTAATTATAGACAACTTGATCATGTAGGTTATTTTTTTTAAATCCTTTTATTGTGATTTACGCACACCATTCATGACATGCTTGGACTTTCTGGTTTGTCCTGAACATCCCTCTCTCTTAACAACTAGTCATTTTATGCTAGCACTAAAATACCATACACAATTCTTTCTCATATAAAATCATTTCTTGTTAAGCTTTCTTACCAAAAAAATTACCTCTTTATTTCCACTTACCTCTTTTTAAACTTCTCTTATTTCCTGGTTCCTTTTGCCTTGTTTTATGTGTAACCTTTAAATAAGCTTTGAGGTAGACAAAAATTGTCCACTCTTTTAAAAAGGACTTTGTTTTTAGAAAGAATGTCTTCCTAAAATATATTTGTATTGGAAAATACACAAATAATGAAATATCTATTATTTAATTTAACTTTATATTCTAAATTATGACAAGCCTGTCTACAAGTATTGATCCCATTACATTTACCTAATTATATTATTTTAATTGTTTACCTACATTATTTATGAAAAGTGTGATGGTAGTGATTAAAAGTTATAAAACTGCCATTGCAAAATTATAACTGAGACAGTGAAAAAGATTTGACCTCACTGACTGCATTTTGCTTTTAACCTCCAAGCTGTCCTTGTTCATTCCTGGGTGTAGGCCAAACTAACTTTTGGAGGAACTTAGTGCATAGTTACCTTTGAAACAAAGGCAGTAACAAACCTTACTGCCTGTGGACTAGACCACCAAAATCCACAGGGTTAAAGTTATGGTAATATTACTACATTTTAGATGTACCTATTTTTTATTAAACCAATATAATGTCTTATTTATTAAAAATTACACAAGCAAATATCATCCTGTTTCAGGCTGAGTTTTAGTTTTGTAACCCCTCTGCCAAATTTTGACACCTTGCAGTACTTGGTAGGGTTAAGTATGAAATTGCTTGATTAATAAATGCAAACAAAAATGTATGCTGGTAAATTCTTAAGACATTTCTAATATTATTTTATCAATGATTTTAAAGCCAGCTTATTAAGATTTTACTTAAGTCATGTGAACTTGAAAAGCATTTGACTAGTCTTTCTTTAGTGTCTGATTTAAGCACTTTTATGATTTGTAACCCAATTAATTCGAGCTCTTTTATATATTTTTAGTAGCAAAACATTGCATATACAACACATAAATATATAGACATATTGGGCACGCTGATAGAAGTACATCTTAATAGATTGATAAAGACTTTCTATTTTTCCTTTTTTTTTCCTATCCTACCCTAGGCAGTTGTGAGCTAAACAGCCTTAGATTTGCATATTAAAGGAAACAACTCTTAGATGAAAAATTAGATAGCAAAATTTACATCTCAAGGTACACAGAGAAAATGTTTGGTGATGCTAGAGGGAGATTAAAGAGGATGTCAAATCAAACATAAAATTATAAAAATGTATCATAGGATTGTATAAGGAGAGCAAGTTTATTTAGATAGGGACTACCTATTTTTTTAACTGGATCTCTGATCTCTGGGCAGAGCCCACACTGAATCCTGGGTCTCCAAAAAGGGAGAGTTATTATGAGGCTAGAGCATGTGATGCTTTTACAGTGCAATTAAAATATACTGTTTAAACAAGGACATTTCAAAGTGTATAAGCTACACTCCTACTTAAAAACCCAAGAGTAGCCTCTGTTGCAATAACTATTTTAGTCAAAAAATCAGGTAAAAACAGAGTTCACTCAACTGAGAAGAAAAAAATATTTTGCTAAAAAAAAAAAGACAAGGTCGTAGGAGAGGAAAAAAACATGAAAGTCTTTTAAATACAAATGTGCGCACAGGCACATATACACACACATCTTGGATATGAGCCTACTAATTATCCTGGCTTTTAACCATTGAACTGCTTAAAAAAATCCTTTTAAATGTCATTACCATATTTTAGCTAGGACAAATTCCTGCTCTTTCAGAAGTACCAAGTGTCAAACCAGAAAGAGCTTTAGGAATCAAACTTAAGCTGTTGTGGTGAAAAAACGAAGCAGGACCTTAGCTATAGACCTTAGCATGGGGTTGTAGACATTGCTCTTTCAGTTTGGCCTGGCTAGCAGAAAGATGGCCTTTTACGTAAATAAAGCCCCCTAAGTAGTCAAAAAAAAAAATGTGTATATATATATATATATATATATGTGTGTGTATATATATATATATATATATATGTGTGTGTATATATATATGTGTGTGTGTGTATATATATATGTGTGTATATATATATGTGTGTGTATATATATATGTGTGTGTATATATATATATATTTTTTTTTTTTTGCAGGCTTTTTTTCTCCCTCCACCATAGCACCTTTTATTTTGGGGGTGGAGGGAATTTAGCCACTTTAGAGGCCTAGTTCCCCATAATTTGGAACTTTCCTTTGGATTTGATCAAGTCAGATAGAGTTGGTCAAACCCAATGGGAAAAAGACTGAAACAACAACAGAAACAAACAACAAAAAACAGTTAAGCAAAAACAAATGATTGCACAACTTATATGATTACTGAGTGCTCTAATGGTAAGGAGAAATTAAAACCATTTGGTTGTTAATATTCACTTTAGCCAAGACAAACCCCAATTCAGTTACTTACCTAGGGATGGGTCTCAGGCTGTAGACTGCTCTCTACCATTCTAGAAGCAGGAAAAAAAAGAAAAAAAAAAAACTCATTTTCCCTGTTGGAAGTGCTCAAACTCCATAAAGGAGTTATTTACCTTCTATTGTCATGAAAACAGGAAATATTGCCTTCTTTGTTGGAAGCAAGTAAAACTCCAGGAAAAGAGGAGTTATACAGCAAAATAAACTTTAGATCTTGACCAAATTTTCGGAAATCAGAGATTCTCTGGAGGGGGTGCTGTTAGACCTCAGCAAATTATCTTATTGGTTTGAGCTATAAAGTCAGCTCATGCTGGTATCAAGCACTGTTAGGATATTTGTCAAAATCAGGGGTATCTCCACTCAGAATCCCCCTATGGTTACCAAAATGTGAACTCTGAAAATCTGAGGCACGTCTCAGTTAATTTAGAAAGTTTATTTTGCCAAAGTTGAGGACTTATGCCTGTGACACGGCCTCAGGAAGTCCTTATGACATGTGCCCCAGGTGGTCAGAGCACAGTTTGGTTTTATGCATTCTAGGGAGACATGACACATCAATCAACACATTCAAGATTAACATTGCTTCAGTCTGGAATGGGGGGACAACTCAAAGCAAAGGCAGGAAGACTCAAAGCGGGGAGGGGACTTCCAGGTCATAGGTAGATAAGAGACGAATTGCATCTCTGGTTGCATTCTTTTGAGTTTTTGATTAGCCTCTCCAAAGGAAGTAATCATATATGCATTTGACTCAGTTAGCAGAGGGGTGACTTTGAATAATAGAATGAGAGGCAGGATGGTCTTAGTTCCCAGCGTGACTTTTCCCTTTAGCTTAAGGGAAATTTGGGGGCCCCAAGAGTTATTTTTCTTTCACAGGAGGAAACATTTGGAGGTTGTGGACGTATTTATAGCATAGTTCATAATAATGGTTCCATGGTTATATGCTTATCCCCAAATTCATCAAGTTGTATAGATTACATAGGTATAGCTTTTTATATGTAGATTATATTTTGATAGAGCAGTTCTAAAATATAAATAAATAAAACAAGTCCACACTGTAAAGATGTTCAAGGACCTAAACATCTTGATGGGAGCCAGAGATTAAACATACTTCAATTAAAAAGGAATGACAATTAAACTAATAGCAAAACCCTCTTGAGCAACAGTTGTAGTCAGAAATATGCACAGTAAAACTTCAATACTAATCACTAAAGATAATATAAATTGTTATAAAGAAAGTATGATTTCAAAATCAATAGAACAAAATGTATATGGGACTAAAAGGAAAACAATATAATTTTATAAGGAGTAATATCATTATCTTATTCCTCAATCTGTCTTTAATTATTTTGATTGTAATTATCATATTTGTTAACAGAGAGTATACCTGAATTTCAAGTGTATCTGCATCATTGTAGCAGTTTCTGTGTTTTTAAGTAAGATATATAAGTGGCAGATAATTATGCCCATTCAAATAATAACATATGTGTTATTTTAGACCAAAACGTGAAAGTTATGGATATAGTTATTATCTAGTCTAAGGTATTCTATTAAATTAAGAGTTGACATTATGGAAATGATTTCATTGTCGCATCCAAGAAACACTGATCAAGGTCCAAGTGCAAACATTGTGAGAAACACGAGGAACAGAAAGATCAAGTTCCTGGTTCTTACCTTTAAGAAAAAAAGAGGGATCATCCATTATTAGCAGATTATAACAGCAATCTTTTTTACCACTTAATCTCTAATTATTTTATTACTTTTCCATGTTTTACTGTCTTTCTGTGTACTTTAGGTTTTAGTATACTGGATTTGTACTAGTTATTATATAGTAATTAACAAAACAACTTCAATGTTTTATGCCTGTGTAATAGAAGAACAAGTAATCTTTAATTTCATAAGTTTTGCTTCTGTGATAACAATTTATATTAGAAATTGGATCAAAATCACAATTTCCAGCTTGGTTTTTGTTTTTGGAAAAAAAGAACATATTTGAAAGATTTAACAAGAGGAAATTTCTTTTAAGTTCATTTTAACCCTTTATCCCCCAAATATTATTTAATATACCCTTCTTAGATAAATTACATCTATCAAAATGAAAAATATAGCACTCTATAATTAAATATTATGAAGCTAATATTTTGAATCTAGACTTTAGAGTCTTGTAGACATGATTAAAAATAGATATCATTCATTCAAATTCAATAAATATTTATAGTCAAGCATAGTAATAAATGCTTTATTTCATGGAACACTTGTGGCAACTCTCTGAGACAAAGTGAACACACTCTGTTCACATTTGGGGGACATGGAGTTTAGGGAGATTGATTTCAAAACATAGGGATGAGAAGTGACAAATAGGTTTTGAATTTCCCTATGTAATTTAAACCCATGCTCTTATCTCCAAAAAAAAATATAAGAATGACCAAGAACCACATGGAAAGATGCTCAACATCACTAATCCTTAGGAAAATGCAAGTCAAAACTTCGATGTGATATCACCTGACACCCATTAGGATGCCCACTATAAAAAACAAACAATCAAAAAACAGAAGGTAACAAGTGTTGCTGAGAATATGGAGAAACTGGACCCCTTAGCACTGTTGGTAGAATGTAAAATGGCACAACCTCTATGAAAAACATTATGGTAGATTCTCAAAAAAGTAAGAATAGAATCGCTATAATAACCAGCAATTTCACTTCTAGTTATATACCCCCCCAAAATGGAAAACAAGGTCTTTAAGATAGTTGTACATCCATGTTTATAGCAGAATTATTTACAATACCTAAAAATATAGAAATACTCCAAGTGTCAATGGAGGTATGAATGGAAAGGAAAATGTGAAATACACATACAACAGACTATTCTTTGCCTTAAAAGGAAGGAAACTCTGGCATACACTACCACATGAATGAACCTTGAGGACATTAATGCTAAGTGAAATAAGTCAGACACAAAAAGACAAATACTATATGATTTCACTTATATGAGTTAATAAAGTAGTAAAAGTCATAAAGACAGAATAGTAGCTGTCAGAGACTGGGGGAAGGGAAAAATGGGGAGTTATTGTTTAAAAGGTAGAGAGTTTCAGTTTTACAAGATGAAATTGTTATGGAGATGGATGGTAGTGATGGTTCTATGACATTATGAATATTGTGTGATTAATATTGCTGAACTGTATGCTTAAAATGGGAAAGATGGGGGTCAGGCCCAGTGGTTCACGCCTGTAATCCCAGCACTTTGGGAGGCCTAGGTGGGCAGATCACGAGGTCAGGAGTTCGACATGAGCCTGACCAACATGGTGAAACCCCATCTCTACTAAAAATAGAAAAATTAACTAAGTGTGGTGGTGTGCACCTGTAATCCCAACTACTTAGGAGGCTGAGGCAGGGGAATTGCTTGAACCCAGGAGGCGGAGGTTGCAGTGAGCTGAGATCATGCCATTGCACTCCAGTCTGGACGACAGAGTGAGACTCCATTTCAGAAAAGAAAAGAAAAATAAAGTAAGATGGTAATATGTATATAATACCACAATTAAAAAATTGGAGAAAAAGAAATATAACAGAGTGATTCTAAATATACATTAATCTATTTTTTATGGTTTAAGAAGCAGAGATTCTATTATACACATTGGCCAATATATTGTGGAATCTTTCTAATGCTAAACAATAAAGCATTTATTCTTTTTTATTTTAATTTCTTCAGTACCTTCTAAATAAAGTAATTGTAGTGATATATCATGATAGATGTAAAGCAATTCTATTTCAAATGTCTTAAGACCAAGGACAGTATTTATATTCCTTCTTTTCATTCTTAGTAATGAGCAGAGTTTTGCTTGTAATTGCTACTCAATAACTATATTCTTAAATATCTTTAGATATATCTAATTATATCCTTATATATATATTTATCCTTAAATATATACTGGCCTTCAATTCTATCTATGCTATCTACAACACTAACGACTGTTGGTAGCCATAAACTATACAAAGGTACCTTTGAAAGTAGCTCTATTATATAACAAGTTCCATTCAGTGGGGCTGTTTTTAAGTAGCTCAGTGCAATTTTCCATTTCTATTGCAAAGAGATAAAAACATGTCTGCAAAATGAATTTGTATAGTTTCTCATGAGCATTTAAAGAATTTAAAGCAACATTGTACTTTTTTTTTAACATCATAATGCTTTTCACTGGCTGAACTCTATTTTCCTGGGCAAAAAAAATCAGAAAATCAAGCGTTCTAACAAATAGCCTTCTAGTGAGAGAGGTAAAGTGACCTAAACAGACTTACCTATTGCCCTCAAATTTGGAGAACTTCATGTTTTTTAAAATAAAGAGATGGCCCTTTTGGTTCATCTTTGAATTCGGACTCCAAGCGTTCTTATGTGTCTTTTAAATTGAATGCTTAGAGTCAATTTAGTGTGAAGCTCTGAAAATAGGCCTGCAGAGCTGGAAAAAGAACATTGCCTTTCTCTACTTAAAAACACACTGATGGCTGTAGTCAGGGATTTAAAAGAAAAAGTCTTGGCTTGCCACCTAAGTTTTCCTTCATTATGTGTTGCTCTTTCTACCTTCTAGTTTTCCATTGTGTTTGCTGTGACTTTGTTTTGCTTGACTATGTCACTTTTCTCATTCCTTGCTTAGCTTATCTATTTCTTGTTCTATTTCTTTCTCTGTACTCCATTCTCCCACCCTAAGACTTCCTGAAGTTTGGGAGACTTATTTTAAGTCTGAAAAGTTGCCTTTTCTTTATTTTGAAAAACTTCAGCTCACAGAATAACTCCCTGTAGGTCTCACAGCTGAGCCACAGATGTTCTTCAGCTGGCAGATGACAGACAATACCTCTGCAGAGCAGGTGGGACCACTCAGTCTCTAGAGGTATAAGCCTCCCACAAACTGCTTAGATTTGAGAGAGTAAGCTGCACCCAGGACAAGTTCATGGGGGAAGACATTGCTTCTGCATCACATTTAACTCATGAAAAAAAATGTAAAGTCCTTTCTGAGAAGGACCCTGAAGGAAGTAACGAAAAAGAAATGCATTGTCATCAATCACCTATCCTTGGTGCTTGTAGACTATGTGCAGAAATTGCTGCAATTTAAATAAAATTTGTACTTAAACATTTAAATCTGTCTTCAGTTAACATATATTTTTATAGTTCATATTTATCATTAAATATTATCTATTCAGATTATCTTTGGTTCCAGTACTTCTCTTTACTCTGTGTAAATTCTTCATCTTTTTCCTTTCCCTTATATTTTCTTCCAGATTTAATTCACTATTGTATAATGTAAGCAAAGTTTGTGTGTTTATTTTTTTGTTTGTTAACTCACAGCATTTGGAGAAAGGTGAAACAATCTATTAATACCAGGGTGAGCACTGGATTTGGAAATAAAAATGTCAGTGCTTTCAGTTTTTGGTAATGAAAAACCCTACCAATGCTTCATTTTACTATATGTTCAGATGTGCAAGTAGAGTATGCTATACTGAATAGTATAATTCTAAAAAAAAATTTATTAAACAGCCATAAACATAGACTCTTGGGAAGCACTTTGATTTCGTCATATAGCACAGTGCAGAAAATGGGTTGTGTTCACAATAAGTATTTCTGGAACAGATGGTGCATAATTGAATAGGGTTGGACAAACAGGTGTACTAGATATATTTAAGGCTGCGTTCTGAGCTGAAGGTGTCCCCTACTTTACCTAGTGTTTAAAAAATAGGACTTTTATTTTAAAATATATTATCATTTTTATTCCCACTTCTTTCTTCTCCATTTCTGTGTTTTTAATGCATGGTTTAGTTGTTGCTTTTTTTAAATAAAAGTCTCTTTGGACAGACATTGTGCTAAATTTTCAGGATACAGAAATAAAATATCTTTCCTCTGATAGCTGACAATCTAATAAAGTAGTCAAGTATTTAAAAAGCCAATAATTCAGCATGATATGTTAAAATATCTATATGAAGAAAACAGAGTGATACTAGTCAAAACAATTACTAATATTAGAATATGCTAATATTTGTTTCTATTTATAGATGGCTAAATATCTGACACAGTAATAAATTATTACATTATCTTTTTGTGTGGATGGGGCTTTTAAAATACTTTTAAAAGAAAACTTGTCATTTAAAAAGTTTTAGTGAAAACAATACATTCGTTAAAAGCAATTGAGACAATACAGCCAAGGTAGAAGACACGAATAAAAGTCATCCAGAGTGACAGAACACAAAATAACTATTATTAACATTATGTAAATATTATCTAAAATATCTATGCAATATGTGAAGAAGATAAGATGCTATTTGAATAGGAGAACATATTTGCTATGTTTAATTTTTTTAAAGTGAAAATATTAATGGATTGAATGAGGTAAAAGAAACAGTTGATATGCTTATAAATGGTTCTTTTAATGTAAAGAATATTATTTTTCCTAATATATCTTTTTTCTAATTAACCTCTCAAGTTATAGAAATAATTTTGAAATTTATGTTAGTAATATTTGAATTACTAGTTTACATTTAGATAGTATGGAAGATTGTGAAAATTATAAATTGGCTACATTCTCTCATCTTCTTTCCTGATTATATTTTTAAACTTACTATTCAAATACGTTAACATTTGAAATTCTTTGGATGTATAACATTTAGATTTCTGCTAAGAAAATAATCACCATAGGCACTTACACTTAATTTTTTATTTTACATGTATCAAAAGGATGACACCTGCTTTTTAAGTATATCATTTCCATTTCCCAGTGCTAAATTTTGAATCTTGCCTGTTTGGATAGATTTCATTATCAAGTTTGTTTTGTTTGTTTTGTTTTGTTTTGTTGTCTTGTTTTGTTTTAGATGGAGTCTCACTCTCTTGCCCAGGTTGGAGTGCAGTGGCACTATATTGGCTCACTGCAACCTCCGCCTCCCAGGTTCAAGCGATTCTCCTTTCTCTGGGACTACAGGCATGTGCCACCATGCCCGGCTAATTTTTTGTATTTTTAGTAGAGACGGGTTTTCATCGTGTTAGCCAGGATGGTCTTGATCTCCTGACCTCGTGATCTGCCCACCTCAGCCTCCCAAAATGCTGGGATTACAGGCGTGAGCCACCGCGCCTGGTCCTATCAAATCATTTTTTGAGTGATTGTAGATTCTGTGTTCTCTATTGTTTGCCCAGGAAATTTGACCCCCTGATTATTATTATTTTTTATTTTATTTAATTTTTTTGAGACAGAGTCTCACTCTGTCACCAGGCTGGAGTGCAGTGGCGCAATCTCAGCTTACTGCAACTTCCCCTTCCTCAGTTCAAGTGAGTCTCCTGCCACAGCCTCCTGAGAAACTGGGACTACAGGCACGCGCCACCACACCCAGCTAATTTTTGTATTTTTGGTAGAGACAGGGAGGGTTTCACCATGTTGGCCAGGATGGTCTGGATCTCTTGATCTTGTGATCCGCCTTCCTTGGCCTTCTAAAGTGCTGGGATTACAGGTGTGAGCCATGGCGCCCAGCTTTTCCTCATTATTTTTAACTGAAATGCAAATGTGCCTTGTTCTAGTATTCTAGGATTATACTTATTTTTCTTTGATATCTATATATGGTTGTATTGTCTTCTGAAATTTAATTTTGCTATTGAGAATTCTGACTCTCTTTTATCCTATTTAAAATATAATTACTTCACTATAGATTTTAATTGCATCATTTTCCGAAACACATTGTACTTTTTTCATCTAAAAACATAGTACTTATGCATCATGAAAATCTGCATTACAGCATTGAATACTTTTTCTGTATTATTTGTTAAATTTTCTGTCTCTGCCTGTCTAGTTATCCTTTGGGTTTATCTCTATTTGTGCTACAGAGAAATCACCTTCTCCACTATTCAGTTTTTTATCTTTTGTATTTACTGTGATTGATTCAAAATTTTCTTCTCTGTCAGCAGTTCAACATCCTGTGGTGTCTAATACATTTTACTTAGTTTTGTTTCTGATTAGTTGTTTACTGGTATAATTTTGATTCTGTTTGCTATCTCCTCTGCCCCTCACAAGAGCTAGATTATATAGTCATTTGATGACCAAGGAGACAGGATCCAAGTGAGAAAGTAACATTGCTAAAGCCCAAAGTAGAGCTGAGATTCAAACTTAGATTTGCCTGACACCTGTTTATCTTCTACACTTCTCCCAATTGACTTTTCCTAGACAGTAAAATAATAGTAATTTTTTGTTGTTGTTTTATATCAAACTAACTGAGGCTGTAGTTTTACTCATCCATTACTTATACCAATGTTTTTGATTCTCTATTTTTTTCGTTATTTTGAACATTTGTACATAAGAATATAGGATGCTTATTTAGTTGTTCATTTATTTAAGGATATTTTGCCATACAAAAGCTAAAGCCTAGCTGAGAGAAAACATTTTAATGAGGGGCCCATTTCAGTCATATTCGATATATGAGTAGAGGCTTCAGTAGTTGAAATTAGTTCTAAATTGCAAGATCTGTTTGGAAAGGCAACACACAACATTCAGTTTTAATTACATGCAACCTTGCTTAAAGAGAATATTGTAATAAGCAGAGTGCTTTCTTTGTATTTCTATAAATAAAAATTAGACCAATAAAATATTTGCTGTCTATAATCATAGACACTTAGGTATTTTCCCCCCAGAACAGCTGGAAGTAAGGCAAAATAAAATAAGATCATTTGCAAGATTACTAATCCTATAAAAAGTCTGAAAAATGAGGGATTTGAGAAGTTAATATAACTTTCATTTGTCAAACATACCTTTCTTTTTCTTGTGGTGACTAAAGGTCTTAGAAAACTTGTCTTGATTAACTTCAGCCATTAATTAGAGTGAGTCTGGCCAACTTCTCTTTATATTAGAACACAATCAGAAGAAAAAGTACTTGATAAGATAAACATAAATTTTTAATCTGTGGTTTTATGAAATGAACACTAAATCTGATTTTACACAATCATTTTGCTGGCACATTTATAAACATAGCAAATTTTTATAGAAGATATAATAGAACAAGTAATAGAGTAAGGTCATTAGGTGCAGATATGGCCTTCAAATAGATAATGAAGCATCAGTGTGTGTGTGTGTGTGTGTGTGTGTTGTGTGTTGTGTGTACGTGTGTAAATAAGGAATGAAAGAGCATTTGAGACCCCGGTAGTGGACCAAATTCTCTCTGGGCACACTGGAGCATTCCATATTATGGGACTCTAACATTAAGTAGGCCTATCATTTGTTGTCCCTCACTCACTCTCCCTCAGGCTACTTTACTCAAATGTAAATAAACTCTAAGAAAGTCAATAGATTCTTAAAATTTTGTCTTTATTTTTTCTTAGTTTTATTGGGTAATTCATATTTTAATATTGTCCTTTGTTTTGGATGAGCCAAGATGATTGCAAATTTTTATTATATCTTGACCATTTTTGAAATATCTAGGAGATATTCGTCTAATACATTTTGGGGCTTTTGAAATGTTTCAACATCTTATTTTTCTTAAGTTTATCCAGTACCGTCATGTCTCAGAACAAAGGGAATAATCTAGATAGATGGAGATATTTTTCAGCAGCCACTTAAAAAGCTAAATTAGACTCTTCAAAGCCCAAGTGTTACCTGGAATATAGATAGCATTTTCTTTCCTTCTATATTGCAAAATTTTAGGGTTGACCTTTGTCTTATAAACGTTTTAGATTCATACCTTAAATTAGTATTTGATGGGACCAAATGCTCTGCTGATTTAAACCTTCTGTCTCCATTTAAGATGTTCTACCTCTCTCCTCATGTCTGCACCTTAAACCCAGTGGTTTCTGTGGGATATTTGCTCTTTGGTAATCATTTTAGCTCATTTACTGCTGAGCTAAGAAACAAGCGTCAGTCGTGATTGTGACCAGCAAACGTCCTCTTTCCTTTTCTAGGAGCACCACAAATAAATAGTTAAGACTTCACACTATTTTTCTCCGTTTCTTTGGAAAGACCCGAACAGGTTTAATATGAAGTTTTTCATGGTGTTAAATAGGATTGTCAAGGTTTTGAGCACAATTCATTTTTCCTAAAGAACCAATTTTATTTTGCAGTAATGAATGGATATAATATCCCCCAAACAATTGTAAAAGTTATTTGTCTGTGTCAAATTAAGGATCAGGGAATTCTTTTTGTTTGTTTGTATTCTGTCCTGTTTCTCTTTTCTTTCCTGTAAGTGAATAAATATAACAATTTTTAAATCTGAAGATAGTGGTGACTCTTAAGGAAATGTGTTTTATTGTAGTTTTCTTTTTTTCAGTCCAAAGCATATGTGCTTTCATAGTATTTATTTACATGGAGTTCTGGCTAAAGCTATTCTGCATGAAAATAAACAGATTTATGAAAGGTACTAGTGCCTGAATATTTTGGTTTAAATATGGAAGTTCTATAATTGTCTGCTACCTGGCTTTTAAATGAGAGTGTTTCTCATGCAAAATAACAAAAGACAAACAACAAAAAACTTAACATTTTCATTATTTAGAGCACTAAAACATATATATTTTATTCACTGGAGACAGAGAATATAAACATCCAAATCTCCAAATAATTACTAAACCTCATTTTAGCTTACAGTTCCAAACTTCTTGTCTTCAAACAGAGAAAAAATGATTTTTATGCACTCTTCTTTACAGCTATTGAGCAACAAAATGCATTAAAAGTACAAAGTAATGTTCTTTGTTAACCCATGGGCTGCATGTACAGGAGCCATAAGATGCAATATGTGTGTCATGTAGAGCACTCCCTCTAAATGTTACGTTAATGCTAGCGTACATATTATGCTATATATTATGTTCACAGCTCTGCTCTTCTTATAGATCCTTTTTCTGTGTTCTAAATAAATTCTGGATTAAAGTGTATGGTGCTTTGTTTCCTTTGATAAAATTAATATACCTTATTCTTTAGTGCGGTTCTAGGTTTACAGAAAAATTGAGTAAAGTACAGATTTCCTATTGATTCAGTGGTAACGTTTGAGAGGAAGCATTATATAATCCTATAATTAGGTGCCAATCTTTTAGAAAGCCTGTGTCTTAAGCCTGAGAAGTTTTGGGGCTTGTGTTAGTTTGTTTTGCATTGCAGTAAAGAAATACCTGAGGCTGGGTAATTTACTTTAAAAATAGTTTTTTGGGGCTCACAGTTCTGTAGGCTATAGCAGAAGCATGGCACCAGCATCTGTTTCTGGTCAGGACCTCAGGAAGCTTTTACTTACCATGGGAGGCAAAGAGTGAGCAGGTGCGTCACATAGAGAAAGAGCAAGAGAGAGAAACAGAGAGGAGGGTATGCCAGTCTCCTTTAAACAACCAGTTCTCATGTGAACTAACAGACTGAGAACTCACTCATTACAAAGGGAAGGACAACACCAAACCATTCATGAGGGATCTGCTCCTATGACCCAAACAACTCCCACTAGGTCCATTTTCAACACTGGAGGGTTCATTTCAAGGTAAGATTTGGAGGAGTCCTACATCCAAACCATATCGGTGCCTCCCAAACTCAAGTGAAATATCACATAAAAACTCTTTTCAGCTACCCTTTTAAGGGAATTGAAGAACTGACATGTTATGGATACTTGGATGTTTTATTTATTTTTTGCTGGTTTGTATATATTTCTAATTTTACTTCACTTTGTGTCATGGATTTACTGTGAGTTTCAGGATATAGTAAATTATTTAAATGGAAAAGCATTTGAATATATATTTTCTAGACTATTACTGACATATTAGTATTCCAAATTGATTATTTCTTGATTATTACTAAAATTTCTAGGAAGTATTTATGTAATTCATTTGGGGCCTTTGAAATACTTTAACATTTACTTATCCAAAAGCTTTCCAGTACCCTAAACTTCTCATAAAAAGAGAATAATGTGGAAATAAGTGGAAATACTTTGAGTATCCTTCAAAACACTAAAATGAAAACTTCAGAGTTATTATAAAAAGTCTATATGCTTTAGTTTCAAGTAAACACTCAAAACCTATAATGAAAATATACATTTTACTAATTCCTATAAAGTTGTTATCTATTTTTGGCAATGAATTAGAGTTAATAATGATAGCTCAGCAAAGGACAAAATAGAAAAGGTTTAAAATCATGATAAGAGGCCTAAAAACCACAGCATACCGACTTAGTTTAACATTCAGCAAACTGATTCATCGGCCAGACTTTTTTCAAAGGCATTGTCATATTACATAAAAGAGAAATAATTGTAAGGCATTAGCCAACGTTATCGTGCATGAAAAATGTTTTAGAAATATTTTACCTGTGGTTGTTTAAAGTGTTGGGACTCTGGAGAATTTAACTTTGAAATCTCCGTTCCTGGATAATGATGGATAAATGATGAGTTGTGCATATAACTGAGTAACTTGACTTGCACAAATTTTGACTTTCAATCAAACTAGACTTTCAGCAGAAGCATTATGAACAAAATGAGAGCAATAGAATATGAGAGAAAACTCTTTTAGAATAACATTATTTTCCAGTAAAATGCTATTTATAAGTACTACTTCCTTTTTTTTTTTTAGTTTTGGTTTTTTGTTATTTTGGTATGATTTTTAATCCTCAAATTTCTTTAAAAAGAAAATTTTCCTTAGTGGTCTTGCCTTTATACTTAGGACTACGACAGTCTCACTATTTGAGAATGTCTGCTCCCTACTGGGCTGAGAGAATTTTAAAATGTTCACTTTTCAGCTAAACTTTGGTAAACATCTTTTGTTATGAATAAAATTGTTGATGTCTTGTTTTTGGCTATGCTTTTAAAAAAAGTCCACTTTTTCCAATATAAATTTATAAATTCAATATTAATTTAAAATGGAATTTTTAAATCCTCAAACCTTTTTTTCATTAATTTCAAAGTAGACATCTATTTTTTAAATAATTCAAATTTAAGATCACATGAAATTTTAAGGAACTGACCTAGCTTATTCTTTTCTAGTTCAACAAAGTGGAAATATTTTATGCAACAATCACAGTCTCATTGGTGACCTTTCCAAATATAAGTTGTTTGTGAAATTTCTGTCATATTGCACAAGATCAAGAATATACACTAGCAATTAAAATTCGTTGCAAAATGATTAGGAAATATTTGAATAGAGGGTCTTGGTTTACAAGTGTATATGATGGGGCCATATTTTGACTCAAGTGCATATAGTTTCAATAGGACCCAATCTCATGATCAATTTATTGTAATAATCAATATTTAGAAAATGTGTTTTCCAGTTACAAAAATGCTGTATATGTGATTTTAGTCATGTTTAACAGTTCATATTGTATTCTTTTTTCTTCTATGGTTTACCCCAATTAATTATGTCCTTATGGTTTCCACCTGTTCCAGGTCATCTTGATTTCTCTTTTCATTGCCTATATCCTTCTTAAATGACTTGTGATCTTCCCCTGCTTACTTGTTTTCACAAGCAAACGTCTCTCAAAATTTATGCAAGCCAGGTTATTCAGAGTTTCTATGGCAGTGGTAGTTTCACAAGAGGTAGAAAGAATCATGGCCTAGAAAACATTAGACTGGCTGGCTGGGCCTTTCACCTCTGGTGCATGTGTGAAGGAGAGAGAAAGAACAAGTTGCTGGCTTTCTCAAATGTAAACAGGGATAGAATATCATTGACTAGAAGGCTTGCCAAAAGTGATTGCTAGCCACATCCTGGAGTTTCTAAATCAGAGGGTCTAGAGTAGGGTCCAAGAATGTACATTTCTTGTAAGTCACCAAGTGATGCCAAAGCTGCTGGTCTGAAGACCACACTTGGAGAATCATTGTCTAAGACCTACACTGCAAATTGCTGTTAATGCTCCCTTGATGAACAAGAAGAGCCAGCCACTTTCAGAACTACTTGCATTAGGTGGCTAGAGGGTTATCTTTTCCCTATTCCTAGAGATAATTGTGATGTCACCTTCATCCCCCCCATGTCACATACCCTTGAAAATGTGGATTTGGTGGTATCCTCTCAGAATCTGCAAAACAAAGAATAACATGCTAAGCCAGGCGTCCCCAACCCCGGGTACTGGTCCATGGCCTGTTAGAAACCTAGAAACTGGGCTGCACAGCAAGAGGTGAGCAGTGGGTGAATTAGCAAAGTTTCATGTGTATTTACAGCCATTCCCTATTGCTCACATTACTGCCTGAGCTCTGCCTCCTATCAGATTGGCTATGGCATTAGAGTCTTATTGGACTGTGAACCCTATTGTGAATTGCATGTCAGAGGGATTTGGTTGCATGTTCCTTATAAGAATTGAATGCCTGATAATCTCTCGCTGTCTCCCATCACCCCCCAGAAGGGACCATCTAATTGCAGGAAAACAAGTTCAGGGCTCCCACTGATTCTACATTATGGGGAGTTGTATAATTATTTCATTATATATTACAATGTAATAATAATAGAAATAAAGTGCACAATAAATGTAATGCACTTAAATCATCCAGAAATCATCCCTCCTGCTCCCTATCTATGAAAAATTTGTCTTCCATAAAACCAGTCCCTGGTGCTAAAAAGGTTGGGGACCACTGTATTAAGCAACCAAGCTTTAATTGGAGGCGCAAGCAGGCATTATTATACCTGGAACTTTTTCAGGAATTCTCAGGATAACAGCTTTATTAATGCTATCTCACAGGATCCAAGGGTTGGCTCCAATAGGATAGAACTGGTTTCCTGAGGAATTTAACTAGGATATCCTGATATAAAGCAAGGGGTCAGAAACATTGGCTCAGGTTTCCCTTTCTCAGAATCGAGCTCTATCCCTTTCCCATTAATATGTGCTAATCCTTAATTATGTTTTTTTATCCCTTCCTCTACTAATATATGCCATACATTTTATGCAGACTGATCTATATTTTATTAATCTGATCACTGTCCTGTTTTCTTATAAAATAGGTAGAGTACATTAAGTAACCAGTAAAAATATTATATTGTTAGTAGATTTTGTAACAGAGTCCTGATTGACACAGATACAGGTCCATAATCCCTTATGAAAAACCCCAATGTCCAAAAGGCTCTAGAAAGGAAGTAAATGACATGTTGTAACTTATTTTGGGGAAAGAAAACCAAGAGAACATGATTTAAACTGACATGAAAATATTTATAGGGTAACTTTCCCGTTTACTTTGAATAATTGTATGTTTCACTGCAGCAACAGTAGTATATGTAATTATGAACTGATGTTCCAGTTCCAGATGGAGATATTATATAATATAGATTACATGGTCCAGATTCTAAACTTGGGGTTTTGAACTCACTGGACTCCACAGGTTTTGGATAGAGGACAGTGGATTCATATAAACATGCATATTATAAAGGCCAATTTGCTTACTTTGTGTGATGTTGGACCCAACTTGATTCTATATTACTTTTTTTTAAGTACACAAATGCACTCCATGCAATATGCAAAATGCATAATGACACATTTTATTTTGAAATTTTTTATAATTTGATTACAATAATAAAAATACATCATTTTTATTAAGCCTGACAATTTCCTAGATGGCAAAGTTAGAAAAACCAATATCTGAAAACTTCAGGGCTTTCTCTCCTCCTTTTGACTCATAGAGGAGAAATCGGATTTACCTGCCCAGACAGCTATAGGAACCTAATAGTCTTCTGTCCATAGCTGTCACCATGTGTCTGCATCTTGCGCAAATTTGAGTAATCTACTCAAAATTACATAGCTCCTCAGGCTTTTCAAAATATTATAGTTGGCTAAAAAACCTTTGTCTATACTCCCAAGGGAATGGAGCTTAGTACCCAGCTCTTAAGGAACCCACATTAATCTGAGATCCTACAGATAAAGAGGTGTTGCTTTATAATAGACTCATGTCTCTCAAGTTCCTGTTACAAACATTTCTGTTTGAAAGTTTCTTAAAATACAGATTCATGGATCCTAATCTGAGCCTAATTAGTAACTCAACTGAAATGGCTTTGTTATCCTTAAATTTAAGAAATAAATTATTTTAGTATTAGTCAGTTTTAGAAAAAAAAAAATCCACAGAATCTTTTGAGCACCAAGAGTAAAAGGAAAGAGAATTCAAAATTATTTTCTATAGAAAGTAGAGGGAATAAGACATTCTAGTTAATCAACTACTCTGGTATATGCTTAGTTTCCTTCTTTAATACACAGGCATTACTAGTTTTCAAAATATAAAAATTACGTATAATTTTATTATTTAGGAGAAAAATCCAAAGGTCTGTGGCCTGAATTAATGAGAATACTCATGATAATGTGCTTTAAGAAAGAGTTTAGAGGTGGGCATTATGATTATCAGTGTTATCAAGGGTCCAGAATCCTTTAGCCTTGCCCCTCTGCCATTTTCAGTGCTTTGGTTGACTATCCCATTATGGTTACCCTATGGCTGCTTCAGCATAAAACACCATACCTCCTTAAAACATCCGTCTTCAAAGAAGGAAGAAAAGAGTTGTTAGCAAGAGACCCTTCACGTCACATATTTCTATTCCTTATCATAAATGAAATGACTTTCCCAGAAGCCTATAGCATTCTTGTATGTCATATTGTCCTGTGCCTTATATAATGTCCTTATTTTAAATAATTACTGAAATTGGCTGCTGGAGTACCATGTCTTAACATATGGTCTATTCCTTTGGAATGGGCAATTTTCTGCCTTAACAAAATCAGGGAATAGCTATTCATGTTGCAAAATGGTGCAAGATACAACCATTAACACCAATACCTTGCTGAAAATAATTTAGCATCTACTGATCCAAAGTACGTTATACGATGTAGAATGCAGAATAATCCACATAAACACTAATTATGATGATGTCAGAGTTGGGTACAAAATTATGGTTTAGGTTATCTTATGAATGTGTCATACTTCCTTTGGCTTACAGTCTTCCTGTTCACCTCCTTAATTTTCTTCCAAATCTATTATATCACTCATTATTCCATTCAGTAGGTTACTTCTTAATGTATGACTTATAAGAAAGCTTGCTAAAGGAAGTTAGAATACTTTGTTAAATGAGAAATCAACACAATCAAAAGCAAATTTTAAGAATTTCTGAAGTCTCAATGTTCCATGATCATTTACTAAACATTTATTACTATTTCAAATGTAAAATATTTTCATTTGAGTTATGTTATTGAGATAATGCTCCTCAAAACTCTTTGCAATAGCTCTATTGATAAGTTTTTTTTAAAAAAATCAAATAACATGTACATTCAAATAATCTAGAGTAACCTAAAGTATAATAATTCTACCTCATACCATAAGCCTTAAGAGGATGGGTTATCATAATTGATACAGGCTTTGCTCTTTCTATAATCAATGTGACATCTTTTTTAACAGAGATGATCTGGATGGAACTTTTATATTTAACTAGAAACAAAAGGTCCCCCTTATAGAACATTTGAAAAATCTTTCAGATTATAAACAAATACGTATTTCTAAACTTAAAAAAATGCCATGATAAATGTGAAATTTTTTCTCAGAAAAAAACAAGTACCTATAAACAACAAACTTTTCTATATATCCCTTTGAAAAAAGTAAGTTGAAACCAATGGTGAATAATTTATTCCTTTCTTATAGAAAATCTTAATTGCACCAAAAATACACATGTAGGTTATAGGAGATTTCCAGTAACTTGAAACAGTTACTTCATTAGTTTTTTTGTTTTTCTGATTTAAATCATTTGTGAGTGTTTCTGTGCCTATATTCTGCATAAAATTTACTAGACATCAATAGCTTTTTTTTTTTTTACAAAAAATTAACATGGTCAATTTGAGGAAATAAGAGAAAAATGACAATAATTTCAGAGATACATAGAGAAAACAAATAAGATGAAGGCTATAATAGTTCTAATGGATTGCTATAAAAATGGCCCTTGTATGTGGTGTGAGAGGAAAGAACCCAGATAGACTCCAGTGCATTCCGTTAGTCCAGGAGATTAAAATGAGATTCTAGGAAAACCTAGTAATCTAGAGTATGCAGGATGCAGCACTAGATTAGATAGATAGAGACCTGTATATTTGTGTAGAGATTAGCCCTTGAGTATTTTCCTGAGTACTAATGAACACACGTGTGTGAATAAACCATTTGGGTAAGAGAAAGAACTATGTGATAGAACTAGAGACAACAGCGCCAGGTATTCAAACTAAGCTGGAATCGTGCCTATTCCACAAGTCAACTGTAAAATCTCAAGATTTGTGGAGCACTAGATAGAGTTTATAGAGAGATTTTAACTCAGTGGAGAATGATTAGCCCCAAGCTTTTGGGCTCAACTCAGAACTAGCAAATTGCAAGTCAGTCAAAAGGATTAAACTGTTTTTAATTAACTTAACTACATCACAGAGCAAAGTTCAATAGTATTTATGAAAACACAAACATGCTGTGAAGCTAGCAAAATAAATAGGAATCCAGAAAAAAAAACTACAGATCTACAATAATGCAGGAAAATATGACCTAAAAAGGGAATGTATATTAACTGATCAAAACTAATCCAGAACTAACATAGGTATCATAATTAGCATACAAGAAAATTAAATTAGTTATAATAACTGTATTCAAAATGTAGAGACATAAGCACATAAAATGATGAAAATTGAAGCTCTAGCAATAAAAACTCTTAAGTTTGAAAATAAAAATACAGTGGACAAAATTAATGACCAATCAGATATTACAGAAGAAAAGTTAGTAAACTGGATATCATAGCAATAGAAAATATCAAAAATGAAAAAAAGAGATAAAACAGTAATAAAAACAATGAGTATAGTATCAGTGAGATGTAGAAAAATTTTGAGTTGCTTAATATACATGTAATCATAGTCCCAGAAGGAGAGAAGAAAGAGAGGAAACAAAAAAAAGTATATATTTTGAAGAAATACCTGCCAAAGATCTTACAAATTAGATTAAAACTATAAGCCCAAGAACCAAAAGGTTCAATGAACTCTAAAATATAAGAAAAAGAGAATCACATCAAATCATATAATAATCAAATTGGAAAAATTTAAAAACAGCCAGAGTAGACAGTGTTAGATACAGAACAGAGACAACAATAAAGGTAAATGTCTCATTGAAACCATGCAAGTGTGAAGACAATGGAGAAACATTTTATAAGTAGTAAAGAAAAAATAAACTATCATTTTAGAATACTATGACCAGTAAACATATATTTCAAAAACAAAGAGTAAATGAAATTTTTTAGAGGTATAAAATCATAAAGAATATATCTCTAGTAGCCATAATTCAAGAAAGGTTTTAAAAAGTTATTTGGGCATCAAAAAATTAACACCATAAGGCTGTATGCATTTAATTTTTATAAAAGAAGACCACTGGAAATGGAAACTACATAAGTAAAAATCATAATTATTCTTATTTACATCTCTTGAAAACATAAGTTACTACTTCGATAAAAAAATATTAACAGTATAATAGGATGCTTCAAAGATATCTAATGATAAAATGCATAACAATAGCACAAATTTGGCAGAGAAGTAGAAGTATGTATTTTATGTTTCTTCAACTATATGTGAACATCATAAAGGTAGACTGACAAATTAAAAATACATATTGTAAATCTTAAGGTAACATCAAAATTAATAAAACAATGAATTATGGCAACAAATGAAATAAAATGCAACACAAAATTCAATTAATTCAGATGAGAAAAAAAGAGGAAAAAACAAAAGGGAAGTATAACTATAAAACAAATATCCTGATGATAGATTTAAAATTAACCATATCCATAATCAAATTAAGTATAAATAATATATAAACGGTTACAAAATTGTCAGAGATTGTCAGATTGTACTAAAAATTAAGATTCAACCACTATGAAAAGTGAGTTGAAGTGGCTTTTTTAATATTAGACAAAGTGTATTTCAGAAGAAAAAAATACAACCAGGCTAAAGAAACGAATTTCATAATGATAAAGTGAATAATTCATCAAGAATGTCTAATGACCCTAAAATTTTTGCACCTAGTAATAGATCCAGGTATATGAAGCAAAAACTGATTGAAATTCAAGAAAAAATTTAAAAGCACCAATATTATTTGAAATTTTTAACACATTTCTGTCAATTATTAATAGAACAAGTAGACATAAAGATTTGAACAACACTATCAACCAATTTGATCCAATTGACTTTTATTTTTTGAGAAGGAGTTTCGCTCTTGTTGCCCAGGCTGGAATGCATGGCATGATCTCGGCTCACTGCAACCTCTGCCTCCTGGGTTCAAGCAATTCTCCTGCCTCAGCCTCCTGAGTAGCTGGGATTACAGGTGCCCACCACCACACCCAGCTAATTTTTGTATTTTTAGTAGAGATAGGGTTTCACCATGTTGGCCAGGCTAGTCTCAAATCCTGACCTCCAGGTGATTCACCTGCCTCGGCCTCCCAAAGTGCCGGGATTACAGGCATGAGCCACCACGCTTGGCCCCAATTGACATTTATAGAACACACCACCCTGTAACAGCTAAATATCTTGTTCATTGCACAAATAAGACTATATTCTGGGCAATACAATATCAATTAATTTAACAAATTTTCAGCCAAATATGGTATGTTCTTTGAGCAAAATGATATTTAATTAGAAATCAATAACAGAATAATCTCTGGAACAATCCAAAATCGAGGAAACTAAATAGCAAATTTAATTTTTCAGTGCTATTTAGCACTCAAAAACGTGTATTTAGCTGATGATTAGTGTTCTATAAATGTTAGTGGGGTCAAATTGATTGACAGTGTTGTTCAAATCTTCCCTATTCTTAGTAATTTTCTGTCTAATTGTTCTGTTAATTATTGAGAGATGGATATTGAAATTCCAAATAGTAATGGTTGGAAATTTAAAAACTGTGTTACGTAGTTTTAAAGATCTGGCCATTGTGCTATTTAGTTTCTAATTATTAAATGTATATATCCATTTGGAATCATAGTAATCCTTAGTGTCAAAAAATTTGGAAGTGGAAATTTAAAAGTATTTCAAAACTAAATTAAAATGAATTAAAAAACATCAAAATGTTTGGGATTATTCTTGAGCGGTACTTACAGAGAAAAATCTTGTTCTAAATGCATATATAAATAAAAAAGATCTCAAATTAACTTCAATTTACACCTTAAAATTATATATTATATATTACATATATATTATATATTACATATATAATATATATGTATATTATATTGTATATGTATATATAATCAGTTAAACCAAAGCTAGTTCTTTGAGATCAACAAAGTTGAAAAACCTCCAGCCAGACTGATCATGAGTTGGTGGGAAAGAGAAAACACAAAATATCAATATCAGTATTGAGAGAGATGACATCAGTATAAATTTTATAACTACTGAAAGGATAATGGGGAATGTTATAAAATTGTCAAACCAATAAATTTTACAACGTTGATGAAATAGCCAAATTCTTTGAAAGTGTCAATCAAAGAAAATGACGAGACAAGTCTCAATCATTTTTGGAGATTTATTTGCCAAAGTTAAGTACTCATCCAGGAGACAGGTCTATGCCTTTTTCTGAAGATGATTTTGAGGGCTCCAAATTTAAAGGGGAAAGGGTGGGATATTGAGAAGCTCACAGTTTTCACTTAAACAAAAGGAGCAAAGGAAAAATGTGGGGAATCTCCATTTTACATAAGATAATACAGACAAAATGGGGGAGGGGAACAATATGATGTACACTTGTGTCTGCCAGGCTGAGGTTACTCCACCTGTAAAGATAAACTATCAATTAGTCTTGTCATGGAGAAGTTTTAACAGCTAAGTTTTAACAGCTCACCAGGAATTTCTTTGTTGGCAAAAAATGGGGAAGGTGGGTAGCTTTTAATCTAACCATTTTATTTAGGAACCAAAAGGTGGAGTCAAGTTTGCGTGACTCAGTTCCCAGCTTGGCTTTTCCCTTTGGCTAAATAAGTTTGGGGTCCCAAAATTTAATTTCTTTTCACAAAAGAAACAAATGATCAAAGCCAACACATAAATAGATAACTCAAATAGTCTTTTATTTATTAAAGACATAGTACGTATAATTAGAAACTTTTTTCTGGTGAATACTTCAAATGTTTTTTTTTGTTTGTTTTTGCTTTTGCTTTAATATTTTCTTTTTTTTCTTTTTTTAAAATTTTATTATTGTACTTTAAGTTTTAGGGTACATGTATGTGCACAACGTGCAGGTTTGTTACATATGTATACATGTGCCATGTTGGTGTGCTGCACCCATTAACTCGTCATTTAGCATTAGGTATATCTCCTAATGCTATCCCTCCCTCCTTCCCCCACCCCACAACAGTCCCCGGTGTGTGATGTACCCCTTCCTGTGTCCATGTGTTCTCATTGTTCAATTCCCAGCTATGAGTGAGAACATGCAGTGTTTGGTTTTTTGTCCTTGAGATAGTTTACTGAGAATGATGGTTTCCAGCTTCATCCATGTCCCTAAAAAGGACATGAACTCATCATTTTTTGTGGCTGCATAGTATTCCATGGTGTATATGTGCCACATTTTCTTAATCCAGTCTATCACTGTTGGACATTTGGGTTGGTTCCAAGTCTTTGCTATTGTGAATAGTGCTGCAATAAACATACATATGCATGTGTCTTTATAGCAGCATGATTTATAATCCTTTGGGTATATACCCAGTAATGGGATGGCTGGGTCAAATGGTATTTCTAGTTTCTAGATCCGTGAGGAATCGCCACACCGACTTCCACAATTGTTGAACTAGTTTACAGTCCCACCAACAGTGTAACAGTGTTCCTATTTCTCCACATCCTCTCCAGCACCTGTTGTTTCCTGACTTTTTAATGATCGCCGTTCTAACTGGTGTGAGATGGTATCTCATTGTGGTTTTGATTTGCATTTCTCTGATGGCCAGTGATGATGAGCATTTTTTCATGTGTCTTTTGGCTGCATAAATGTCTTCTTTTGAGAAGTGTCTGTTCATATCCTTCACTCACTTTTTGATGGGGTTGTTTGTTTTTTTCTTGTAAATTTGTTTGAGTTCATTGTAGATTCTGGATATTAGGCCTTTGTCAGATGAGTAGATTGCAAAAATTTTCTCCCATTCTATAGGTTGCCTGTTCACTCTGATGGTAGTTTCTTTTGCTGTGCAGAAGCTCTTTAGTTTAATTAGATTCCATTTGTCAATTTTGGCTTTTGTTGCCATTGCTTTTGGTATTTTAGACATGAAGTCCTTGCCCATGCCTATGTCCTGAATGGTATTGCCTAGGTTTTCTTCTAGGGTTTTTATGGTTTTGGGTCTAACATTTAAGTCTTTAATCCATCTTGAATTAATTTTTGTAGAAGGTGTAAGGAAGGGATCCAGTTTCAGCTTTCTACATATGGCTAGCCAGTTTTCCAAGCACCATTTATTAAATAGGGAATCCTTTCCCCATTTCTTTTTTTTGTCAGGTTTGTCAAAGATCAGGTAGTTGTAGATATGTGCCATTATTTTTGAGGGCTCTGTTCTGTTCCATTGGTCTATATCTCTGTTACAAATGTTTTTAAGGGAGAAAATACCATTTCCCCATGAACCTTTGCCACAAATGAAAAAGATATGTGACATTCTTCAATTTATTCTATGAGGCCTCATTGGCTGATCCTGAAATAAGACAAAGACATTGCATAAAAAGAATACTACAGAGTAATCCCTATATGACCATAGATGCAGAAATTCTAAATATTTAAGTAAATTAAATTCAGCACAGCACTATAGAGAAAGTACAACATCTCAAGACCAGGTGTGATTTATCCCCCAAAACCACGTTGGTCTAAAATTTGAAAATCAAATAATGTAATTCATTATATTAACAAATGACATAAGCAAACTATTTTGGGTGGTGGATATGTTCTATATCTTTATATTGATGGTGGTTATATGATGATATTACTTGTCAAAACTTGTAAAACTATCTCTCTAAAAAGGTTGACTTCTAATCAGTAAATTATATATAACTTTTATAGAACTTTAAAAAATATATAGCTTTTTGTTTTTTGAGACGGAGTCTCACTCTGTTGCCAGGCTGGAGTGCAGTGGTGTGTTTCGGGGGACCTGCCCCGAAAATCACATAGGTTCTTTTCTATTTTCCTAAGCGTCGGCTGGCTTGAGAAATAAAGGGACAGAGTACAAAAGAGAGAAATTTTAAAGCTGGGCGTCTCGGGGAGACATCACACGTTGGTAGGATCCGTGATGCCCCATAAGCCGCAAAAACCAGCAAGTTTTATTAGGGAGTTTCAAAAAGGGAGGGAGTGTGCGAATAGGTGTGAGTGACAGACATCAAGTACTTAACAGGGTAATAGAATATCGAAAGGCAAGTGGAGGCAGGGCGAGATCACAGGACCACAACTCCAAGGCGAAATTAAAATTGCTAATGAAGTTTCGGGCACCATTGTCATTGATAACATCTTTTCAGGAGAGAGGGTTTTGAGAGCAACTGGTCTGACCAAAATTTATTAGGTGGGAATTTCCTCTTCCTAATAAGGCTGGGAGCATTATGGGAGACTGGAGTCTATTTCGCCTCTGCAGTCTCGACCATAAGAGACTACCACGCCCAGGGGGGCCAGTTTAGAGACCTACCCCTAGGTGCACATTCTCTTTCTCAGGGACGTTCCGTGCTGAGAAAAAGAATTCAGTGATATTTCTCCCATTTGCTTTTGAAAGAAGAGAAATATGGCTCTGTTCTGCCCAGCTCACAGGCGGTCAGAGTTTAAGGTTATCTGTCTTATTCCCTGAACAATTGCTGTTATCCTGTTCTTTTTTCAGGGTGCCCATATTTCATATTGCTCAAACACACATGCTGTACAATTTGTGTAGTTAATGCAATTATTATAGGGTCCTGAGATGATATACATCCTCCTCAACTGACAGGATTGAGAGATTAAATTAAAGACAGGCATAGGAGATCACAAGGGTATTGATTGGGGAACTGATAAGTGTCCATGAAATCTTTACAATTTATGTTTAGAGATTGCAGTAAAGACTGGCATAAGAAATTACACAAGTATTAATTCAGGAAACTAATAAATGTCCATAAAATCTTCACAATCCATGTTCTTCTGCCATGGTTTCAGCCGGTCCCTCTGTTTGGGGTCCCTGACTTCCCGCAACAGGTGTGATCTCAGCTTACTGCAACCTCCTCCCGGGTTCAAGTGATTCTCCTGACTCAGCCTCCCAAGTAGCTAGAACTACAGGTGTGCGTGACCATGCCCAGCTAATTTTTATATTTTTAGTAGAGACGGGGTTTCACAATGTTGGCCAGGATGGTCTCGATTTCTTGGTGTCATTGTCTGCCTGCCTTGGCCTCCCAAAATGCTGGGATCACAGGCGTGAGCCACTGTACCCAGCCTATATAACTTTTATATAAATAAAACTTTTAAAAAGCACATTCATAGAATGAAATTTATAATGTGGTAAGAAAGATTTTGCTAAATACACATGGTTAAATGACTTGAAGTTAGTGTTTCTGATATTTTATTTAACTATCTTTTGCTCTCTGATTCCCTGACCACAGAAACTAATGATGGATAACAATTAATCAAACATTTTCTGCGTTGAAGTACAAAGATGAACATAGTGTATTCTGCCATAAATGTTCTTGTCCATATGTTAGAGGTACAATATTGGCACTGAAGCCTGATGTCCATCTGGACAAAGGTACATTTACTGCATGAGGCAAAAGTTTAGAAACCCACCATCTGTTTGTATGCCATTTTTGCAAAAATTCAAAACCTGTAAAGAAAAGAATATGTATATGCAGAAATACCACAGAGATAGTGTTTCATTTATTTAGCCCAATAAAATGTGTTTCATAAAAATCTATTGAAAATCATCAAATGAAATATCTTTGCTGTTTTGAAAATATATATACTCCATATGATCTGTGTAATAATAACTAATGGGTATACTGAACATCAAGTCCAAAGTGTCTTATTAAATTTCAGTTATCTTCCCTTTGGCTAATAATTTATAATTTAGATAAAACCAGGTTTATCCTGCTATATTTAAAAGTGCTCATCACTTGTGATGTTTGTGGAATTCTGGATATCAACTGATAAATGGACAGATTAGTAAAATGTATTACTTATTGGGAATTGGTAGTTAGTCCTTAATTATGTGTTATTTCTACAAGCAGCAGTGTGAAATAGTTAAAAGCACAGACAGTGGAAAAACATACACCAACATTCAAATCCTGATTTTTTCCCTTTTCCAGTTGTATGGCCTTAGGCAGTCATTATATCTTTTCCTCAATTTCCTCTGTTGTGAAGAAGTGATAATAATATTGGCTTGTCAGTTACTGTGAGCATTAAATGAAATCAGGGAAGGTCTTAGTTCAGTCTCCTATAAGAAAATGCCATAGACAGGGTGGCTTATAAACCACTGGAATTTATTTCTCACAGTTCTGGAGTCTGTAAGTGTGATATCAGAGTGCTAGTATGGTTGGTTGATGGGGGCCCATTTCTACGTTGCTAACTGCTGACTTCCCATTGTATCATCCCATGGCAGAAAGAGGGCTAGTTAGGTCTCTGGCCTCTTGTTATAAGAGCACTAATTCTATCAAGGAGGGCTCCACTCTCATTACGTAATTACCTCCCAAAGGCCCCACTTTCAAATACCATCACATTGGGATTAGGGTCGGCAGACACACACTTTCAGACTATTGCAGTATAGCAGAATTATTATTCATAATAATACATACAATATTTATTAGTATGCTTATTACCTTAAAATGTACTTGTTTCCCATGTAAGCATAAACAGTGAAGGGTGGCTAATGGAATATTGAGATTACTAACTTAATTACATCTTTTAAGCCCTTTTTACCAAGTAAGATCATGTTCACAGTTTCCAGGGAAAATATATTTTTTTGGGGGGGCACCATTAAATTCACTATACTTCTTAAATGGTTACATCTTCCTACCATTTGCTCCTTCAAAATAGAATCATGTAGTTTTGTACATCTTATCTATTTTTGCACCCAAACGCGTAAACTGATTGTTTCCACTGTGTTCTAGTCTTATATTGTAAGTCTTGATATGAATCCTTGGTGCAGATGAACCTAAAATTCCCTCACGTAGCATCAGTACATCTGCTGATTCTTATAAGAAATGGAGGCATAATCAAGTGCTGAGTGTTTTTGTAGAACATTGGAGTACAAAAATGCATGTGATTTGGACTTTACTGGTAATCGACAAAGTTGGAGGATTCAGTTCTACAAAGGTTGTGATCTCAGTTTTAAAACCAAACTCATAAAAAATAGTTCAAAATCACCAAGGAGACAACTCAACATTAATCATAAGAGAGTAGTGTATAATTTCCTTGCTGAAACAAATCACATCTCCTCTTCTAACTAGTCTATACACAAGCCATTAGGATTTCTGTTTATAAAATAAAGAAATGTATTTATGTTTTGTAGTCAGATTTTTTTAAATATTAGAGACCGTAAAATTCTTTTAAATATTTCTGACAAAGTTCCAATATTTTTAGATTATATATTTGTGAGCTATAGGAATGCTAATGAAAGTTCTGCCACCATAAAAAAAAGAAATACTACAATAAAAATACCAAATATGTGTGTCTGGTTATGATTAAGTGTTTTTGTAACCAACACATTTTGGGGAAGATTTTAATGAAAATCAAGTGTGTCAAAGAAGAAGAAACACTTCCCAGATTATGTTTGTTTCAAATATAATATCTTGGATTCAGTAAAGTTTAAGAAATGTGTGTAGTTAGTAGATTAAATATGATACTGGATGTTATTAATTTACAGTAAGTATATGAAGTGATGTCATTGTAGTAATAATTGTTTGCATGTTATCAACTGGTATAATAAAAATAATATACTTGGGGAAGAGGATCTGTGTTTGAGTCTTTTTTCTAATATCATGAATTTGGACAAGTTTCATATCAAATCTAAACTTCAGTTAATAGTCTAAAAATATGATCACTTGAACCTGGGAGGCAGAGATTTCAGGGAGCTGAGATTGCACCACTGCACTCCAGCCTGGGCAACAGAGTGAGACTCTGTCTCAAAAAAAAAAAAAAAAAATTGAAGTAATCATGCCCACCTACCAGTTTCCATGGAAAGATTAAATAAGGTAACAGATAAAGCCAATTTATGGTTTTAGAAAAATAAAAAGTCAACAATAAACCTCTGTTTTAGATTTTATTTTAATTAACAAATATTAATTGTACATATTTATGGGGCACAATGTAATATCTTGATATATTTACACATTGTGTGATAATTAAATCAAGCTTATGAACATGTCCATCACCTCATATACTTACTATTATTTTGTGATGAGGACAATTAAAATCAAATTTTAACCAACCTTCAAATATACAATACATTATTATTAACTATAGTCGCCATGCTGTTCAGTAGGTCACTAAAACACACCTCCTCTCTAACTGAAACTTTGTACCCTTTTACCAACATCTCCTCTTTCTTCAACCTTTCGCCTTCATACTCTGGTAACAACCTGCTTCTATGAGTTTGACATTTTTAGATTTTACATACAAGTGAGATTTTATACTACTTATCTTTCTCTGTCTTGCTTATTTCACTTAGCATAATGTCCCCCAGATTCATCTATGTTTTCAGAAATAATCAATTTTCTTCTTTTATAAGGCTGTATAGTATTCTATTGTGCATGTATACCATATTTTCTTTATCCAGTCATTCACTGATAGACCTTAGTTTGCTTCCATTTCTTGCCTATTGTGAATAATGCCTCAAAAACGTAGGAGGGCAAATATGTTTGTAACATACTGATTTTAATTCCTTTGGATACATATCCAGAAGTGGAATTGCTAGTTTATATAGTATTTTAGTTTTTTTGAGTAATCTTCATATTTTTTTCCATAATGGCTGTACCAATTTACATGATCAACAGTGTGCAAGGGTTCCTTTTTCTCTGTGTTCTTGACAATATTTGATATATTCTGGTGATTTTTTTTGATAATAATCATTCCAACAGGTCTGCGGTGGTATCTCATTGTGGTGTTAGCCAGCACTTCACTGATGATTAGTGATGTTGAGCATTTTATCATATAGCTGTTGACTATATGTCTTCTTTTAAGAAATATCAGTTCAGGCCCTTTGTCCATTTTAAAATCAGGATTTTTTTGATTGAATTGAGATTTTTATACATTTTTGATATTAGTTCCTTATTGGATATATGGTTTGCAAATGTTTTTCCCCAATCCATGTATTATTTCTTCACTGTTAGTTGTTTCCTTTGCTATGCAAAAGTTTTTTATTTGACATAATCCTATTTATTTTTGGTTTTGTTGTGTGTATTTTTAGGGTCATATTCATAAACCAATTACCTAGATCGATGTCATAGGGCTTTTCCTCTATGTTTTTTAAAGTCAGATTCTGAATATATGCATCTTGAAATTTATATTGGTTTTTATTTGCCAGGTGGTAATCTTATCAAAATTTAATAATTGCTATAATAGTATATGATATGACATGATATAGTGATTGTTATACTTCTATTTACATTATTTTTGAAGGAAACATGTAAGATATTCTAAAGGCTAGTTCAGAGTATTTGATCAAACTCCCTGAATCAGACGATGACAAGAGCAAAATTTCTTTCATTTGCCATGACAGCGAAAACTCTGTGGGACACTTCTTTCACAGATAGTACTGTGGTATGCAGCAGGTCTTGAAGAGGAAAACAACCTTTTTTCTTCAGCTGATTTTAAAAATTTGAGCTTGTCATAAAGGGCAAAATGTATGGAAAATTTTCTATATATTTAATTTATGGCTTGCCTTCTTGAGAGAGGAGATATTTTAAAAAGATCTCTTAACTGCTTTTGATCAAGGTTTGTGCTTCTTTAAAAAAATCACAAATCCTGAATATTAGTTTACTCTGAATACTAATAACACAGGACATTAGAGAAATACTTTTAGCCATTGAAAGAAAAGACTTGGTTATGATAGCTATGCCCTTCTCTTCCTTTGGGCCTACAGAACTGTATGATCCATTCCAGAGAGAAGGTCATAGTATCATGTTTCCTAACTTACTCTAGCACAAAACTATTTTGCTTAATATAATTCTCTGAATATTTATTGATTTTATAAATGGTTGGTAGTTGTAATTGTAGATGATTTAGAAGAAGAGCATGACATGACTTTGCCCTTAAGGAGCTTAAAATGTACTGAGGGTACAGCACAGGAAATCAAAGAAACTGTTATTTAAACTAATTTAATCAAATGTATTAAACAATCAATAGACTTGGCCTTCAAAGAAAGTATAGATTAATGTGGATTGTAGTAGTTTTCAAAAATTGTCATGAAGGTTATAAAAAGGTTGACAGAAGTTATATATTAAAGAATGGATAAGGTTTATATGATGATAAGGAGAAGGCCAGTGTTTTGGTGAGTACAGTCATGTTGATGGTATGTTCTCAGTAGTGTGATGAAACACTTTGGGTAATAAAAAGACCTCTGGTTGGGTGTGGAACAGTGGTTCCTTGGATACAAAGGGACAGACTGAAATATAGAAAGAACTATGTAAGCATAACTCTACTCACAATGGAAATCCAATATAGGATTTTGAAAGATAAAATAAGTTGATAAGATAAATATTTAGGAAGTTTTCTAATATAGTTTAAATTAGAAGGACAAAGAATATATATAAAAAAGGAAGGTCATTGCAGTTACCCAGGATTGGAATGATGAAGCTCTAAACTAGGAAAATGGCAGCAGAAATTAAACATTGTATTTCACATAGAATAACTTTTTGAGGTAGGTGAAACCAATACTCGTTAAAGAGATTAAAAACAAAACAAAAATCAAGGTATTAAGAGGTTGGATTAGAATGCAAAGTCAATGAGCATCCAGATGTATTTGCCCCAGGCATTGAATATTTTTTAGTAAATAATGAAATCCCCAATGATTATTTAGGTAGAAGAAAAGTGTTATTTATAATTTTAGTTTGTCACCATTAACGCTACTGCTCTTGCTTTACCCAACCTTTTTTATTAATTTTCTCTCTTGATATGTAAGATTGCTTCTTCAATTTGATACTGAGCCCTACATAATGCAGAAGATAATTAGAATTCCTCAAAAATCATGAATACTAACATAGCATATTTTCTTCAAAGGATCGTGTTAGAAATGAAATGATTTTAGAGCAACTACCACACTACATAGCACAAATTATTGTAGAGTATTATGGTTCAAATATATCTGATATATATACATATAATATTGTTAATATGGGTTTCATTCTAAATGTTTATTATATTTTTATGTCTGTTTCTTCCCTGACTTTCCACTTGCTCTTCTTTCGGCCTGGAATATCCTTTTTAACCGATACTTCAGGTCCTCTCTCCTTGACTAATTCTTGCTAATCCCTGGAGACTAAGGCAAGCTTTGTTTCTGTCACAAAAATTTTCCTAATCCCCTTAAATTGGACTAAAGCCACATACCTCAAGAGCGTCTTACACAAACTAATTTTTTCATTTTTTTTTTTTTTTGGTGCCAGTTATCATAACTATAGACTAAAAGAAACCATGCAGCTCATGCCTGTAATCCCAGCATTTTGGGAGGCCAAGGTGAGCAGATCACTTGAGGTCAGGCATTTGAGACCAGCCTAGGCACCATGGTGAAACCCCATCTCTACCAAAATATGAAAAATTAGCTGGGCATGGTGTCCCATGCCTATGGTCTCAGCAACTCCAGAGACTGAGATTGGAGGATCACTTGAGCCTGGGAGATGGTGGTTGTAGTAAGCTGAGATTGAGCCACTGCATTCCAGCCTAGGTGACAGAGTGAGACCCAATCAATGATAGGCTAGATAAAGAAAATGTGGTACATATACACCATGAAATACAATGCAGCCATAAAAAATAATAAGATTATGCCCTTTGCAGGGTCATAAATGGAGCTGGAGGCATTATCATTAGCAAACTAATTCAGGAACAGAAAATAAAATGCCGCATGTTCTCACTTATAAGTGGGAGCTAAATGATGAGAACATGTGGGCTCGTAGAGTGGAACAAAACACACTGGGGCCTGTCAGAGGGTGGAAGGTGGGAGGAGGAAAAGGATCAGGAAAAATAACTAATGAGTGCTAGGCTTATTACCTGGATGATGAAATAATCTGTACAGTAAACCCTCATAGCACATGTTTACTTATGTAACAAACATGTTCATGTATCCCTGAAATTAAAATAAAAGTTTAAAAAAATGATACACTATGAGTTCCAAACTCCATAAGGACAAGAACTGTATATGTCTTATCCACCACTCTCTTCTCAGTATCTAATATAGTACTTCTTCTTAGTATGGAAAAAGTATCTGTTGAGACTAATTCTCTGTTTTGTTCTCAGTAAACTCCAGCTGAGCCTGGCGATCAGGGCATCCTTCTCTAAGTTCTTACAGAGCATCCCTCCACTGGGTCCTGATGCAGAATTAGAGGCTTTGTTCTCTGTAGCTCCACAGCACTTCTACATATGCTTTGTATTAATAAACACAGCATTTGGAAGGTTTTCTCTATATTTACAGGGCACCATTTATGCCTAGGAAAACTGCCTTTTATCTTGCAAAGAGTGGTAGCATCTGTCTCTTACCAGCTGAACAACGAAGGTCTCATTTCATAATCTCTCTGAGACTGCTTCCACCAGTCTAAAATTAAAAATATATAAGGCAGTTTATAGGAAGATAGTGGGAATTAAATAAATCAAATTAAGTTAAATAAAGTGTGTGAATGTACAGCATATAGAACTTGGAATGTAGTAAGTTGTCAATAAATTTTTGTGTTTTTCTTTCCTTTTATTCCCTTATGCTGCTTTTCCTTCTTTCAACTTCCCTTCTTCTCTTTTATTTCCTCATAGTTTGTGAACAATAAAAGTTAAGAACAATTATTAAATTTCCTTTTGTGTCACCAACACTAATCAAAGTAGCATAGTGGCTGAACTGTCATAGTTGTTGAATGAAAATTTTAGAGTAAACAAATGATTGGATGAATGACAAAACAAACACCAAAAAGATAACTCACTTCTGCCCATTTTCTGAACCATAAAATCTATGTGGGGATATTATATAATCAAAATTGGGAAGAAATTCTCTGTTATCTCTAAATACTCCCTCATTATTTGCTTAATATGTAAACAGGAATGCAATTATTATAATTTATTTTTTTCAGGGTAAGAAAATTCTTATGAGAGAGAATAGACTAGGAAACAGGGTTTTAAAGCATAGTTGCAATTATTTTCAGGCTGTTTCTTCTTTCCTTCCTTCTTTATTGTTTAATTATAGCTTTCTTTTTTATTCTTTGCTTTTTATTTCTTTTTAGATATGATGTTAGCTAAATAATTTTTTCTAGATTCCTTTGATTAGGTTAAAGGCATTTTCCTCTATTGGTAGTTTGATGATAATTTTTATCATAAGATTTTAAAATTTATCAAATTTTTTTTGTGTATTTATTGATATAATCATGTAGTTATTCCTTATTCAGTTAATATGGCGTATTACATTAATTGATTTTCGAATGTTAAAACTATTTTTGTATTCCTGAGATATATTCCTTTTGGCCATGGTATGTAAATTATTTTATGTGTCACTGAATTTCATTTCCCAATATTGTCTTATGGATTTTTGCATCTAGGTTTATAAGAGACATTGGTCTATAGATTTTTTATGCATTCATTATCTGGCTTAGGTATCAAACCAACACTAGCCAAATCAGATAATTTCCTCTATTATCTGCAATTCTTCATCCAATAATGGTATTTATTCCTTAAACATTTGATAGAATTTATCTGTGAAGAAATCTGGGAATTAAATTTTATTTGTGAAAACACGTTTACTTGTTAATTGAATTCATTTATGTTTAGCAGTCTTTAAGATTTTCTACTACTTCCTGAGTCAGTAGGGTATTTTCTGTGTTTTTTAGGCATATGTCCACTTTTTCAAAGTTGCATAATTTGTTGCCATAAACTTTTTTTCAGCCTGGACGCAGTGGCTTATATTTGTAATCCCAGTGCTTTGGGAGGTCAAGGTGGGCAGATCACCTGAGGTGGGGCCTTGCCAACATGGTGAAACTCCATCTCTACTAAAAATACAAAAATTAACTGGGTGTGGTGGCACATGTCTATAACCCCAGCTACTCAGGAGGCAGAGGTATGAGAATCGCTTGAACCTGGGAGGCAGAGGCCACAGTGAGCACAGACCATGCCACTGCACTCCAGCCTGGGCTACTGTATTAGTTTGTTTTCACACTGCTAATAAAGACATACGCAAGACTGGGTAATTTATAAAGAGAAAGACATTTAATAGACTCACAGCTCCACATGGCTGGGGAGGCCTCACAAGTCTGAAATCTAGTGGGGGAGTCAAATCTTAAAGCTCCAAAACGATCTCGTTTGACTCTATGTCTCACATCCATGTCATGCTAATAATGCAAGAAGTGTGTTCCCATGGTCTTGGGCATCTCTGCCTCTGTGGCTTTGCAGGATATAGCCTCCTTCCTTGCTGCTTTCATTGGTTGGTATTGAGTTTCTGCAGCTTTTCCAGGCACTTGGTGCAAGCTGTCAGTGGATCTACAATACTGGATTCTGGAGGATAGTGGTCTTCTTCTCACAATTCCACTAGGTAGTGTCCCAGTGACAACTCTGTGTGAGACTCCAACCCCACATTTCCTTCCTACACTGCCCTACTAGAGGTTCTCCATATGGGCTCTGCCCTTGCATTGGACTTCTGTCTGGACATCCAGGTATTTTCATATATCCTCTGCAAGGATGTATGGAAACCTCAATTCTTGACTTTTGTGCACCCATAGGCTCGATAAAATGTGGAAGCTACCAAGACTTGGGGCTTGCACCCTCTGAAGCCATGGCCTGAGCTCTACCTTGGCCCCTTTTAGCCATGGCTGGAGCAGCTGGGACACAGGGCTCCAAGTCCCTAGGCTGCATACAGCAGGGGGGCCCTGGACCCTGACCAGGAATCCATTTTTCCCTCCTTGGCCTCCAGGCCTGTAACGGGAGGGACTGCTGTGAAGTTATCTCACATGCCCAGGAGACATTTTCCTCACTGTCTTGGTGATTAACATGTGGCTCCTTGTTACATATGCAAATTTATGTGGTGGGCTTGAATTTCTTCCCAGACAATGGGTTTTTATTTTCTATTGCAACACCAGGCTGGAAATTTACCAAACTTCTATGCTCTGCTTCCTCTTGAATGCTTTGACACTTAGAAATTTCTTCCACGAGAATACCCCAAATCATCTCTCTCAAGTTCAAAGTTCCACGGATCTCTAGGGCAGGGGCAAAAAGCTGCCAGAGTCTTTGCTAAAGCACAGCAAGAGTCACCTCTGCTTCAGTTCCCAACAAGTTTCTCCTCTTCATGTGACCCATATCAACCTGGACATTATTGTCCATATCACTATCAACATTTTGCCAAAGCCATTCAACAAGTCTGTAGGAAGTTTCAAACTTTCTCACGTTTTCCTATCTTTCTCTGTGCCCTCCAAACTGTTCCAACCTCTACCTGTTACCCAGTTCCAAAGTTGCTTGCACATTTTCTGGTATCTTTATAGCAATGCCCCAATCCTGGTAGCAATTTACTCTATTAATCTGTTCTCATGCTGGTAATAAAGATGTTCCTAATACTGGATAATTTATAATGGAAGGAGGTGTAATTGACTCACAGTTCCACATGGCTGGGGAGGTCTCACAATCACAGTGGAAGGCAAATGAGGAGTAAAGTCACGTCTTACATGGCAGCAGACAAGAGAACATGTGCAGGGGATCTCCTCTTTATAAAACCATCAGATCTCATGAGACTTATTCACTGTCACTAGAACAGCATGGGAAAAGCTACCCCCCTATGATTCATTTACCTCCTACCAGGTCCCCCCCACAACACATGGGAGTTATGAGAGCTAAAATGCAAGGTGAGATTTGGGTAGGGACACAGCCAAACCACATCAGTGACAGTGACAGGATAAGACTGTCACCAAAAAAAAAAAAAAAAGTTTTTTCACAATATTTGCCTGTAACTTTTAATTTCTAACACCTCTAATGATGAGACCATGTAGTTCTAACTTTAGTAATGTCCTTCTCTTTCTCTTTCTCTTTCTTTTCCTTTCCTTTTCCTCTCTTTCTTTCTCTCTCTCTTTTTCTCTTTCTCTCTTTCTTTCTGTCTTTCTGTCTTTCTCTCTCTCTCTCTCTTTCTCTTTCTTTTAGTCTAACCAAAGGTTTATCAACTTTGTTGATAAATGATCTTTATTTTTTAGTTATTTTTCTAAATTTTATTTTGGTAAGAATACTAAACCTGAGATCTACCCTTTTGACAACATTTTAAGTATACAATACATTATTTTTGGTGACCATAGGTTCAATGTTGTACAGCAGATATCAGTTATTTATTATTTTTATTTGTGTTTTAAAATCGGCAAGTGACAAATTATGTATATACATGATGTACAACATGATGTTTTGATGAATGCATAGTGGAATGATTCAACTGACCTGATTAACGTATCTGTCACCTCACATATCTATCATATTTGTGGTGAGGATATTTAAAACATTCAAAAATTGTTGATATTTGTTAAGTACACTATACATTATAATTAATTGTAGTTACTATGCTGCACAATTTATCTCCAAAACTTATTCCACCTGCCTGAGTGGGATTTTGAACACTTTAACCAACATCCCCTGATTCTGCCTCCTCTCCCCAACCCTGGTTTCTGGTAATCATCATTGTGTTATTTACTTCTATGAGTTTAGTTGTTTCCGATTTCACATATAAGTGAGATCAGAAGATATGTATTTTTCTGTGCCTGGCTTATTTTATGTCCTGCCTGTTAATCTATGTTGTCACAAATAACAGGATTTCCTTCTTTTTAAAGCTGAATAGTATTCCAATTTGTATATATACATTTTCTTATTCTATTCATCCACTGATAGAAACTTAGGTTAATTTCAAATCTTGTCTATTGTGAATAGTGCTGCAATGAATATGGGTGTCCAGGTATCTCTTTGACATACTGATTTCATTTCCTTTGGATATATATCCCCAAATGGGATTGCTGGATAATATGGTACTTCTAGTTTTAATTTTTGGAAGTACCTCTATAATGTTTTCCACAGTGCCTGTACTAGTGTACATTGTCTCCTACAGTATACAAGGTGTCTCGTTTCTTTACATCCTCAACACTGCTTATCTTCTATCTTTTTGTTAAACTTCATATTTAGAGGTATGAGGTAATATGTGATTGTGGTTTCAATTTTTATTTTTGTGATGATTGGTGTTGTTGAGTGCCTTGTCATATGGCTGTTAGTCTTTCGTATGTCTTCTTTTGAGAAATGTCCATTCAGTTCCTATGCCCATTTTTTGGTCACTTTGTTTTCTTGCTGTTGAGTTGCTTGTGCACATCTTTCTTAACTAAAACTTTATTCTCATTGATTAGTAACTCCCCTGTGCAAAAAGGCAACTCTTGACTTCATTCATTTTTCTACTCTTGTGTTTTCTACTTCATGGATTTTCACTCCATTTTTTCTTACTTCCTTACTTCTATTTAGCTTTGCCTTGGTCTTCTGACCTCTTGAGATGAAAACTTAATTTTTTATTTTAGATTTTTTTTTCCTTTTTATGATTAAGTATTCTGTGAACTTCCCTGTCGGCACTGCTGTAACTACATGTGACAATGTTTCTATATAATATGACTTTCTTTTTCATTTAGGTTTAAGATATTTTCTAACTTCCTCTTTGATTTCTTCATTTACTCCTGAGTTACATAGAATTGTTCTGCTTAATTTTCAAATAATTTGGTGTTCCCAATTTTCTTTCTGCTGTTCACTTTAATGGAATTCTCTGTGATAAAAAACATTATTTGTATTTCTTCACTCCTTCTGACAATATTTCCATCAGTTTATATCCCTTACTTAAAAATAAGTCCACCCCCTGCCAACAGTGTTGCTGTTTTCTCACCTTTTTCTACACTGGTAAAATTTATGCTCACCAACTGAGTTAGGAGGATGGCAGCATGGTGAAAAGGCCACAGATTCTCATTGGTATTATACAAAACTGCAGCAGTTTTTATGAATAAATGCTTCTCAACTTCTTGTTTTTCTTTGATTGATTTCTGCAGCCTTCAAAATGGTTGTTAAAGATAATTTTAAATAGTTTTAGACTTATTATTTAGGGAGAGGATTAGTAAGCTTCTTCATACTACTACAGCCAGATGTCTACTTGTAGAGCTTATATCCCAAGTCACTTACTGAGGAAAGATTTACTTGCTTGTTTACTTTTTATAGTGAGAAGTGAAAGCAAAGTCTTACTTAATAAAGAATGGAGTGTTAGTTATAGGAAAAAAGGACACAGAAATGAAACCTGAGGTAAATTTCTTTAATGTCTTGATTTTTCCAGTGACAATCCAATATGGGTATTGTGGGTAAAAAGAGTATCTTCATAAGCTCTTGAGTGTATGGAAACAGCCCATAGAGAGGAAAGAGTGTGAGAGACTGAAGTTCTGTTTGCTATGATGTGCTTTGGGAATCTGGGTAGCCAAATCAATCTTTGAGCTTCAACACCCTAGTCACTAATAAGAGTTGAACTATATGATTTGGCACTCATCTCTAAATATCTAGCTATACAGAAGTTACATTAGAGTCAATTTTAATATAGAATTTCTTGGTTTCCTCTGTAAAGTTCTGATTCAGTGTGTGAGACAAGGAGGCAAGGTATTTGTTTTTAGCCAGCTTCTCTGTAGAGTCTACATGGAGCCAAGCTATTGGGGCACTGCTCTCTTCCCCCCCACGCCACACCAAGGTTTCATGATTCTTCCTCTTGCCTATGTCAGGTATTATAAGTAGATATTCTTTTTTTCTAAACAATTATACAACAAAAATATGGTGTTTTCTTGGTGCATTGGATTTCTCTGAAATCAAATGTCTTTTCCCCTCCCCCATTGATTATGGTATCTGGTTCAGTTACTGAATATAGTTTATGTAGGTGTTAGCAGCTCTGCAAAAAGGAGATTGCTTACTTAGTAAAAATACTGGTACAGCCCTCTCTACATGAACCAATAATGCATGTCAGGCCAAAGAGGGCTGGAAAAATCTTTGCATCACGCATTGTGTTTTCTGTTCACATTGAAGGGGTGGCCTGCCCCTTCACACCTGTGGGCGTTTCTCGTCAGGTGGAATGAGAGACTTGAGAAAAGAAAGAGACACAGAGACAAAGTATAGAGAAAGAAAAGTGGGCCCAGGGGACAGGTGCTCAGCATACAGAGGACCCGCACCGGCCCCAGTCTCTGAGTTCCCTCAGTATTTATTGATCATTATCGGGGGTTTCTCGGGGAGGGAGATGTGGCAGGACAATAGGGTAATAGTGGAGAGAGGGTCAGCAGGAAAACATGTGAACAAATGTCCTGCATCATAAACAAAGTAAAGGAAAAAGTGCTGTGCTTTTGATGTACATAAACATCTCAATGCCTTAAAGAGCAGTATTGCCTCCAGCCTGTCTCACCTCCAGCCCTAAGGCGGTTTTCTCCTATCTTAGTAGATGGAATATACAATCCGGTTTTACACCCAGACATTCCATTGCCCATGGACCAGCAGGAGACAGATGCCTTCCTCTTATCTCAACTGCAAAGAGGCCTTCCTCTTTTACTAAGCCTCCTCAGCACAGACCCTTTATGGGTGTCAGGCTGGGGGACAGTCAGGTGTTTCCCTTCCCACGAGGCCATATTTCAGCCTATCACATGGGGAGAAAACTTGGACAATACCTAGCTTTCCTAGGCAGAGGTCCCTGCAGCCTTCCGCAGTGTTTTGTGTCCCTGGGTACTTGAGATTAGGGAGTGGTGATGACTTTTAACAAGCATGCTGCCTTCAAGCATTTGTTTAACAAAGCACATCCTGCATAGCCCTTAATCCATTAAACCTTGAGTCAACACAGCACATGTTTCTGTGAGCACAGGGTTTGGGGTAGGGTTACAGATTAACAGCATCTCAAGGCAAAATAATTTTTCTTAGTACAGAACAAAATGGAGTCTCTCATGTCTACCTCTTTCTACATAGACACAGTAACAGTTTGATCTCTCTTTGTTTTCCCCACACACATCCCCTAAGAAAATGTATTTTTGCATTTGTTCTACTATTGACTTATTTTCTTAACATTTTAAACCTTAAGAACAAAGGTTAAATAAAGCACACCACATAACCTTGCAGGGGATATTTGCATTTTAAAACTGCCAGTAATAGAAGAACGTGACAGCACACGTAGGCATAGGTTTTGATCAAAGATGGGAGATATAGGGGACTCTGAAAAAAATCTCTAGGAGTAATGAAAAGTAAATAGAGATGGGCTTAAAATAACTCATAGACTATCTCATTTTTGCCTTGTATTGTTTTTGTATCACAGGAATTTGAGCACATAAATATAGTTTCTATGAAGTACTGATCATATTCCTTCAGCTTAGTGACATAGCTAAGCTGAAGTTAAAGTAGAGCAGGCTGTCATTAGTAAAAATGCCCAGATAACAAAAAATAATCATGGACCAAACATAATTTTCATAACTATAAAAGTTTAATGTTCAGACTGCTTTTAAGTTTTTCAATGATTTTTTTTTCAATCAGACACATTTTTGTGCTTCACACATTTTCATGCTTCACACATTTGTAAGATTTGCAGGACAAGAAATTGTGGCCATTTTTAGAGCATAGGAAAATGACACACACAGAATTGTCTTACATAAAGTCACAGGAAGAGAAATGGTTGATCCACAACAAGGACTCAGTACTTTTAGAAATTTGCAACAATCAAAATTAGAAAATGGATTGTTTGAGGCAAGCAATTTCAATCTCATTTACTAGAGTAGGAGCTCTTCAAATATCTGGTAGGTGATCGCCTAAAAAGAACAATAAAACAAACTATTTGGGGGAACTTTAGATATAATTTATCACACAAAATGCTGAATGACTTGGAAAGCAGCTCAGAGTCCTAAATCAATAGCAAACGTGAATGTTTTTTCATCCATCACCCAGTGATATTAGAGGTGACAACCTGGTGAAGGCAACAGAATTCTGCACATTTTATGATGAGATTTGCTACTGCATTTTATGAGAGGTATTTTGAATGAAAACTTTGTCACCATTTTTTAAACAATTCTTATTAATCTTCACATTTCAAAAACATATTTGTGCAATTCTTTGAGCTTACTCTTCTTCAATCTCAATAAGACACAATATTATCTCCCTTGGTGCTGGTTCCTGACAAATCTCCAGACAAACTTAGCTTTTAATATCAATCACACCTCATTCCTTTCTCATCATATCAGAACAAACAAACAGAAGTGTTGTGCATCTTTGCAAGTGCAGAGTATGATTTCAAATGTGCTGATTCAGCCAAAAGTCTTAAATTTATATTAATCACCACATAAGAGAGTAATTTCTTGGCATGCTGTATTCTTCAACTCAAGGGTTTTATCCTGGATGTCTGCACAATTCCTTTCTGGCAAATGAGCATTCAAAAAAGCACTTTAGGTTAAATGAAGCGATAATGAAACAGAATTTACTATTTCAGCCAAAATTTTTGACAGAATTAAAACGTAGAAATGAAATAGTTAATCAGAATGAAATTATGAGATTGGTTTTCCTTTGACAATTATGCAACTTTGATTAAGCTCAGGAATGGCCCCAATTTATCCTTCTCCCAGATCTGTTAGGCTAATCTACTGGCCTGGAGCTGCTCCTTTCCCTGGGTTGGGCATGTTGCTTCTAGACAGCTGCTACCAGTTAGCTCTTTCCACCTGCAAGAGCTAGGTAAAGCACACTCGGATTAGCCACTGTTTTCATCAGAAATCATTTAGAAAGCCTGGGCCTGGGCCAAAGAGTTGCTGCAGTTTTCATATTATTATAAAGGTACTTATTGTTTTCCTCTGATTGGTCTCTTTTCTCCTGTGTCCTTCTTGGCTATTGCCTTCTGCCTTGTACTTTTGAACTCTTTGGAATATATGCTCTTTGCAATATATGTTCCTGCTCTTCCTCATGATAAACCATATGCCCTTCTCTGCACTTTGGCATTTGATCTCTTTGTATTGTTGTCCATCTACCTAATTCCTGTCTTTCTTTCTCAGTGGGAGTTTTCCAGATAAATAAATAAATCTGAATATTGCTGCTCACTTTCTAATTATCATTATTGTTTATAGGGGCTCTGTTTGTGTCTAAGTATAATAGATATACTATCTACTTTGAGTGATTGCCTATTAGTTACAGAATAAAGGAAGTTAAAGCATCTGGCCACTGATCCACTCATCCCTCTCCCTGTTGGGTGGGGTGTAAAGTTTGAGGAAGTCAGTGTGTGGGGAAAAGCAGGTCATCTGGGCTACCCTTCTTGTTAACTTGACCTCTGGGTAAATAGACTAATGATGTTTGCCCAGGAGGAAGAGAGTTTGTCTCTTAAATATTCTTAGCTGGATGTCCCTAGCTAAGGACTACTCAGGTCTACTAGCATGCTTCCTGGAAAACATCACATAGGTGATACAAGTCTCTGTACTATAAAACGGTCATGTGTAATACTTGACAAGCTAGACTTCTGTGAGGTAATCCTGTGAACCTCACTGAAACACCTCATGGATTCTGGACCAGAGAAGCTTATCTAACCCAAGAAGAACCGTGGGAGCAGCCCTTGGAGTCTCTCTACCTTGTCTGAGTCCTTTAATTGCCTGTGTCCTTGACGTTATTTAGCAAAGCTTTATAGTAATTTAGAACTCTGTTCTATGTGAATCTGAACTCTGTTCTGTGTGAATCTGACAATGTCATTTTGTGAATGAGCTCTAGATTTTTGGCTTTAGTGTGAGATTGCTTGGATTTGAATCCTTTTTTCCCCAACGTTTACCTGTGGGCTCTGGGCAAGCTACCTCACCTCCCAGTGATTGATGTTTCTATGCGTGAGAATAAGGTTAGGAATAGTTTCTATTTTGAAGAATGCATATAAAACACACAACAGTATCTAACACTAAACTTGAAGTTAATGTTAGATATTAAGATTCTGTTCAATAGCTGGGCCACAGTGATAGCAGACATTTATCATGTATTTAGTGTTTACCAGATATTGAGACAAACACTTTAAAATAATTGTTCTCCTCAAATTTTTACAGTCAGCCCTATGAGTAATGACAAGAATTTCTACAAATGTAGAAGAGACTGAGTTTTCACTTTATTCTTAAATCATGTATCTAATCTGTGTAAGGCATAATTACATGTACAGCCATTACTCCCAAAATGAACATCTCCAGGCCCTTGATACTCAAAATCCTATCTGAATCATTGACATCACCTGGAAGCTTGTTAGAAAAGAAGACTTTCTTTCAAAAAAAAAAAAAAAAAAGCTGATTAAGAATCTGTATTTTTAACAAGACCCAGCCCCCCATCTCAGGATGATTTATTTGCTTGTTAAAATTTGAAAATTCAATTTTAGCTAGTTTTAGGTGTTTCTTTCCCCTGCCATGTAATCAAAAGCAGCCATGATTTCTAAATTAATCCATTTTTAATTGCTACATATACTCATTGAACTTTGCAGTTTAATCTTCAGCTACAACTTGGGAGCAATTTCATGAGTGTTCAGCGCAGGTACTGTGGAAGGAGGGATGTGAGAGGGAAAATAAAGGTGAAGCATTCAGCAGAGGAAATGTTCCTTAACTGAGCTGAGTTTCTCTCCTAGCAGATCTACTATTCAATCTGCATTAAAAAGTGACCCACAATTAATCACATAAAACTTAAGTTCATGAGTAGATTTAAACAGAAGTAAATCTTATATTTTCACAGTCTATATTTTCTTTTCCTGGAGTATCTGCAAATTAAGATCAGATATGCATCACAGGTATTTGCTAATTATTCAAAGTCACTGATTTTATGAACCTTTTGAAAGTAATTTATCTCAAATTTTGATCCAGTATTTTTCTTGTTTAATTCTATGATTTGTAAAATATTTGCAAAAAGTTTATTGTACAGTTTTTATGGATCATATTTGATTAGAAGAAATTCTGCTACTTAGTTACCCTATTGATGAGGAGGATAACAGAAATAACGACAACTTTTTGTTTCATAATAATCCCAAACTTATGTAGAATACTACATAAATCACTGAATCAATGAAGATGATCATATTAAGCAATGCACTATTACTTTTTAAAACAATTAGTGTAATGTGGGAAAATATTTAAAAATTAAATTAAGGAGAAAAAATTGTTTGATAATCTTCAGCTTGTAAGAAAAATAGCCAGAAGCCAATCTGAATTCTCAGTCTGCCCTGGAACATTCAAAACATAGATCACTTTAGGGCAGTAAAAATAAATGAAAATAACCCCCAAAAGAACAAACAGAGGCTAGTTATTCGAACTGTGTCATAGGATGGGTGTCAGAAATGATCATTTGCATTTGTCAGAGACTCAGGCAACTGAGGGAGTGACAAAGTGTCATAGTGAAGAAAATGAAAGCCTTCAGGTATGTTTGGTATGCTCTGATTGAAGGTTGTTGGCATTTGGTACTTGAAAGTGGGCAAATCACGATCACATCTTATATAATTAGTTTGGAGAGCTTATTTATTTAGTTTCTGTTTGGTTTGAGTTGGTAGCAGAGGCAAAAATTAGGAAAGCTGGAAGTAATCAACTAAATCCTAATTGCTCCAGCCAACTGCTGCAGAGGTTTGGCTTCCTGGACTGGTTGCTGTAGAGGCTGTAGGTCAGAGTTCCAGTTTCATTTATGGTCTGGCCATTGTCTGAATATTCCATATCTCAGAGTAGAATCCAAATTGTTGACATAAACTATTTGAAAACATAAAATCTGCTATAATTATGATTTTTAAAGCAGCCTAATGTTGCAAAAGAGTTATAGGCCAATATTCTCAAATATTAAGTTATTTAGAAAATGATACAGATGAGTATTTGAATATTTGCATTTGTGCTAAAATGCTGCCCACCAGAATTACAAGAGGTATATCAAGCCAGCCCCTATTCTTGAGGTAATTTGACAACTTTTATATTTTATCTCTATTGGACCTGAGAACAAAGCTGCAGCTGGGATTTTGGAGAGGAAATTCAAAAAAGATTGGAAGTGAAAACTGAAATTTACAGTCATCATTGGTAAGACTAGGAGCCATCAATGCAACTTTCATAGTAGGTAAAGGACAGTGGAGTGAGATAGATTTGTAGCACCATAGAAAGCCCTGGTTATAACCTGTGGCACTAACTTGATAAATGAAGTAGTGAAGTCATTTTAACCAACATTTGAGCATTTACATTGTTCCAAGCACAGTGTCATGGGTTGATGATTCTAAAAAGAATATGGTAGAGGTCAGCCTACATGGAAATTGATGAAAAGAGAAAATATTTAGGCACTTAGAGACAGATGGGAAAATCCACTATTTAAATATGGCAGTGTTTTTTTAGGAATGGATTGCAGCAGTTAAAACCATGTTTTTATCAGTTGATGGGCCATAGTGCAACTTTAGAATGGTAGTAAATTTATGCTTTTTATACATAATATATATCTTGTTTTCCTGCTCTTATGAATGTCAGATACATGTATGCTATTAGAAAACAAACTATCAAAATAGCTTTCTAACCTCCTTCTAAAATGTAGTTCATATCAAATTTTAATGTATTAATTAAAAATTGTAACACTGTTATGTACGCAGTCAATTACCGATGAAAAAATTCATAGTTAATCCATTGTTATTAGAATTAAGGGTTTGGTACTTAAGATAAATGGCACCAGAAACCAAACTATTTAGTTTATATTCTTAGTTACTAATGAAACTCAGTGAAGAATATAAAAATTTCACTAGATTTCTGAAAGCTGTTCTGAGGTCCTGCAATTCTTCACCGGTTCTCACTTTAGGGTTCTGAACTAAATGTTCCAAAAGCCTTTTTCAAGTTCTTTCCTGGCTTCAAGTTTATATTTATTATATTATGTGCCCATATAGATAGTTAATGGACTTGGCAAAGATAAACATGATTTTTTGCACATTGGACAAGTTTAAAGGTGTGCTTGAAATCAATGGACATTTTGAAGAAGAATAAGTGTTACAAAGTGGAATTAGACAAAAAATAGGATACAGATGGTTTTGAAATCTTCCAGGAGTTTTGTGCTGGTGTGGCAGGCTGCTTTAAATTTATACTCTGTCAATATTTGTAGAGTTTGCTTTCTTTTACTTGTAATTTGCTTTTGTTAATGTTTCATGTTAGTGATTTATTTGAAAATGTAACTCTCTGAGAACCAGGAGTTGAGAATGAGTTCCTCCCTGACCCTAAACAAATTGAGTGTAGTTCACTCTTCTCTCTGGGCACTTGGAAACCTCCCCTAAAAATGTCTCTATCAAAGACCCTTTATACCCTTTAGCCTGGTCCTCACATCTATGACAGCTTTTCTCTTTTCCTCACTTTCTTGAATTATCTCTTGATTCCTTATTCAGTGTGATCCTCACCTACCTTCAAACCTGTCAAAGACATGCATATTTTCCTAAAGCATTCTAGAAAGCATCTCCTGTTCTGTTCCTAAAGTTAGTTTTAGAGTGAACTGCAACCCACCCCTATCCCCAGTAAGTTTTCTGTCCAAATGACACATCCTGCCTCCAACACACAAGTAGTACTATCATCTAACTGAATTTTCTTCCTAATTTTTAAGGGTATTCAATTTTATTCAAATCCATGCAGCTACTACAAGCTTCCTTCATTGCAGTTTTTCTTACAGGGTGCACATTTGGAAATTACATTTAGAATAACGAAAGTAAACATGTCTATTTGGTCATCATCTAAAAGATGCTAGTATAGGTAGCATTTCTCATCTTTAAAAATAAAATTATAGGAATTCCGCTTTTTATGCAAATTTGAAAGACATAAATTTTATATCTTTAAAACTCTAATTTTTAAAAATTGTAGGTACATAGTATATATATATATATATATATATATATATATATATATATATATATGGTGTATGTGATGTTTTGATACAGGCATGCAATGTGAAATAAGCACATCATGGAGAATGGGGTATCTATCCCCTCAACAATTTACCCTTTGAGTTACAAGCAATCCAATTACATTCTTTAAGTTATTTTAAAATACACAATTAAGTTATTACAGACTATAGTCACTCTATTGTGATGCCAAATAGTAGGTCTTATTTATTCTTTCTATATTTTGTACCCATCAACCATCCCCACCTCCCCCTACCCACCCACCAACAACCCTTCCCTGCCTTTGGTAACCATCTGTCTAGTCTCTGTGTACATGAATTCAAAGGATTAGATTTTTACATCCCCGAAATAAGTGAGAACATGTGATATTTGTCTTTCTGTGTCTGCCTTATTTTACTTAACATAATGATCTCAAGTTGCATTCATGTCGTTGCAAATGACTGGATCTCATTCTTTTCAATAGCTGAATAGTACTCCATTGTGTGTATTTTCCACATTTTTATTTATCCATTCATCTGTTGACGAACACTTAGGTTGTTTCCAAATCTCAGCTATTGTAAACAGTGCTGCAACAAACATAGGAGTGCAGGTATCTCTTCGATATGCTGATTTCCTTTCTTTTGGGTATATACCCAGCAGTGAGATTACCAGATCCTATAGTAGCTTAAGTTTTAGCTTTTTGAGGAACTTCCAAACTGTTATTCGTAGTGTTTGTACTCACATTCCCAGCAACAGTGTACAAGGGTTTCTTTTTCTTCACATCCTCACCAACATTTGTTATTGCCTGTCTTTTGGATATAAGCCATTTTAACTGGGGTGAGATGATATCTCTTTGCAATTTTGGTTTTCATTTCTCTGATGATCAATGAGTTTTCAGTGATGTTGAGCACCTTTTCATATGCCTATTTGCCATTTGTATGTCTTCTTTTAAGAAATGTCTATTCAAATCTTTTGCCCATTTTGAATTGGATTATTAGATCTTTTTCCTATGGAGTTGTTTGAGCTCCTTATATATTCTGGTTATTCGTCCTTTATCAAATGAATACCTTGCAAAATTTTCTCCCATTCTGTGGGTTGTCTCTTTACTTTTTATTGTATCCTTTTACTTGATGTGATCCCATTTGTCCATTTTTGCTTTGGCTGTCTGTGCTGGTGGCCTATTGCTCAAGAAGTCCTTGTCCAGACCAATGTCCTGGAGAGATCCTCAAATGTTTTCTTGTAGTAGTTTTATAGTTTGAGGTCTTAGATTTAAGTCTTTAATCCATTTTGATTTTATTTTTGTATGTGGTAAGAGATAGAGGTCTGGTTTCATTCTTCTGCATATATATATCCAATTTCCCAGCAATATTTATTGAAGAGACTATCTTTTCCCCAATGTATGTTCTTGGAATGTTTATCAGAAATTAGTTCACTGTAGGTGTGTGAATTGGTTTCTGGGTTTTCTATTCTGTTCCACTGGTCTATGTGTCTGTTTTATGCCAGTACCATGCTGTTTTGGTTACTATAGCTCTGCATTATAATGTGAAGTCAGGGAATTTGATTCCTCTAGTTGTGTTCTTTTTACATAGGATAGCTTTAGCTATTCTGGGTCTTTTGTGGTTCCATATAAATTTTAGGATTTTTTTTTCTATTGCTGGAAAGAAAACATTGATGTTTTAATAGGTATTGCTTTGAATCTGTAGGTTGCTTTGAGTAGTATGGATACTTTAACAATATTGATTCTTCCAGTATATGAACAAGCAATATATATTTTTTTCATTTTTTGGTGTCCTCTTCAATCTCCTTCATCAGTGTTTTTTTTTAGTTTTCATTAGAGAGAAATTTCACTCCTTTGGTTAATTCTCAAGTATTTAATTTTATGTGTGGCTATTGTAAATGAGATTACTTTTTTATTTATTTTTCACATTTGTCACTGTTGGCATATAGAAATGCTATTGATTTTTGTATGCCAATTTTGTGTCCTGCAACTTTACTGAATTTGTTTATCAGTTCTCATAGTTTTCTTTGGAGTCCAGGTTTTTCCAAGTATAAGATCATATCATCAGCAAACGTGGATAATTTGTTATCTTTCTTTCCAATTTGGATATCCTTTATACCTTTCTCTTGTCTGATTGCTCTAGCTCAGATTTCTGGCACTATGAGGAATAACAGTGGTGACAGTCAACATCCTTGTAGTGTTCCAGATCCTAGAGGAAAGACTTTCAGTTTTTCCCCATTTAGTGTGATACCAGCTGTGGGTCTGTCATATATTATGTTGTATATTTATTATGTTGAGATATGTTCCTTCTATCTCCAGTTTTTTAGGATTTTTATTATGAGGGGATAGCAAATGATTTTTCAGCATCAATTGAAATGATCCTTTATGTTTTTATTCTTCATTCTGTTGATAAAATGCATCACATTGATTGATTTGCATATGTTGAACTATCCTTGCATTCCAGAGATAAATTCTACCAGGTCATAATGAATAATCTCTCTACTGTATTGTTAAATTCAGTTTACTAATACTTTGCTGAGGATTTTTACGTCAATATTCATCAAAGATATTGGCCAACAGTTTTCTTTTTTTTGATGTCTCCTTGGGTGGTTTTGGCATCAGTGTAATACTGGCTTTGTAGAATACGTTTGGAAGTATTCCCTCCTCCTGTATTTGTTCTGAGAATTTTGAGTATGATTGATATTAGTTCTTTAAACATTTGATAGAATTCAGCAGTGAAGTCACTGGGTCCTGGGCTTTTCTTTACTAGGACAGTTTTTATTACAGCTTTGATCTCATTACTTGTCATTAGCCTGTTCAGGTTTTGGATTTCTTTCTGGCTCAATCTTGGTAGGTTGTATGTTTCTAGAATTTTTTTCATTTCTTCTGTTGGCCTATAGTTGCTCATAGTAGTCACTAATTATCCTTTGAACTTCTGCAGTATCAGTTGTAATGTCTCCTTTTTCATTTTTGATTTTATTTGGAACTTCTCTCTCTTTTTTCATAGTCTGTCTAAAAGTTTGTCAGTATTGTTTAACTTTTCAAAAACCAAATTTTGTTTTATTAATCTTTTGCATTTTCATTTCAATTTCATTTATTTTGGCTCTGATCTATATTTTTTTCTGCTAATATTGAGTTTGGTTTGCTCTTGTTTTTCTAGTTCTTTAAGATGCATTGTTAGATTGTTTATTTCAAGTTTTTCTTTTTTATGTAGGCACTTATAGTTATAAAATTCCCTGAGTACAGTTTTTGCTGTATCTGATTGGTTCTGGTATGTTGTGTTTCCATCATCATTTGTTTCAAGAAAATTTTCAATTTCCTTTTTAATTTCTTTATTGACTCATTGGTAATTAAGTATCATATTGTTAATTTTCATGTATTTGTATAATTTCCAAATTTAGTTTCATTATTAATTTCTAGTTTTATTCCATTGCATTCAGAGAAGATGCTTGATATTATATAATTTTTTGAATGTTTTAAGATGTGTTTTGTGACCTAACATATGGTGTATCCTTGAGAATGATTCATATACTGAGGAAAAGAATGCATAGTCTGTAGGGTTGGATGAAATGTTTTGTAAATACCTATTAGATCCATTTGGTTTATAGTGTAGATTAAGTCTGATGTTTCTTTGTTGATTTTCTGTCTGGAAGATCTCTTCAATGCTGAAAGTGAGGTGTTGAACTCTCCAGCCATTATTGTATAGAAGCCTATCTCTCTCTTTAGTTCTAATAATAGTTTCTTTATATATTTGGGTGCTCCAGTGTTGGGTGCATATATATTTAAAATTGTTATATCCTCTTGCTGAATTGACCCCTTTATCATTATATAGTGATCTTCTTTGTCTTGAAATCTATTTTGTCCAATATAAGGATAGCAACTCCTGCTCTTTTTTTGTTTTCATTGTCATGGAATTCCCTTTTCCATTCCTTTATTCTCAGTCTGTGTGTGTCTTTATAGGTGAAGTGTGTTTCTTGTAGGCAACAGATCAATTAGTTTTGTTTTTTCATCTATCCAGCCAGTCTATGTCTTTTAATTGGAGAGTTTAATCCATTTACTTTCAGTGTTATTATTGATAAGTAAAGAGTTACTACTGCCTTTTTACATTTATTTTCTGATCTTTTTGTAGTTTTCTCTTCATTGTTTTTTCCTTCCTGTTTTCCTCTAGTGAAGGTGATTATCTCTGGTAATATGATTTAGTTTCTTGCTTCTTATGTTTTGTGTATCCATTGTAGGTTTTTTGGTTTGAGGTTACCAGGAGGCTTGCAAATACTATCTTATGACCCGTTATTTCAACCTAATAATAATTTAAAACTACTTGCATAAACACACAAACAAGCAAAAAAAAAAAAAAAAAAAAAAAAAACTAATAAAAACCCTATGCCTTAATTTTGTCTCCCTGCTTTTTAAATTTTATTTCTGTTTATCTTGTTGTATTGACTATGCCTTAAAAAGTAGTTGTAGTTAATTTTTTAATCTTTCTATTTAAGGTAAGAGTAGATTACACACCACACAGTTACAGTGTTATATTATTCTGTGCTTTTCTGTGCTCTTACTATTACCAGTGACTTTTGTAACCTCAAGTGATTATTTATTGCTCATTAATATGCTTTTCTCTCTGATTGAAATCCTTTAGGATTTCTTATAGGACAGGTCTTGCAATGATGAAATCTCTCAGCTTTTGTTGTCTGGGAAAGTCTTTATTTCTCCTTCATGTTTGAAGGATATTTTCACCAGATAAACTTCTGGGGTGAAAGTGTTTTTTATCCTTTGATCTTTAAATATGTCAAATGGCTCTCTCCTGGTGTATAAGGTTTCCACTGAATAGCCTGCTGCCAGACAGATTGGAGCTCCATTGCATGTTATTTATTTCTTTTCTCTTGCTGCTTTTAGGATTCTTTCTTTATCCTGGAACTTTGGCTGGACCTTTGGGAATTTGATTATTCTTTGGGTTAAATCTGCTTAGTGTTCTCTAAACTTCTTATACTTGAATATTGATGTCTTTCTCTAGGTTTGGGAAGTTCTGTGTTATTATTTTTTGAATAAACTTTCTACCCCTATCTATTTCTCTACCTCATCTTTAAACTCAATAACCTTTCGATTTGCCTTTTTGAGACTATTTTCTAGATCCTGCAGGTGTGCTTCATTTTTAGAAAATCTTTTTTTCTCCTCTGACTGTGTATTTTCACATAGCCTGTCTTCAAGCTCACTCATTCTGTCTTCTGCTTGATTTACTCTGCTGTTAAAGGACCCTTACGCATTTTTAGTATGCCAGTTGCATTTTTCAGCTCCAAAATTTCTACTTGATTCTTCGTATTTTAGTCTTTTTGTTAATATATCTGATAGAACGCTGAATTCCTTTTCTGTGTTATCTTGAATTTATTTGTGTTTCATCACCGTAGCTATTTTGAATTCTTTCTCTAAAAAGTCACTTATCTCTGTGTCTTCAGAATTGTTCCCTGGTGGCTTATTTTATTTGGCCAGGTAATGTTTTCCTAGATGGTGTTGATGCTAGTAGATGTCTTTTGGTGTCTGGGCATTAAAGAGCTTGGTATTTATTGCAGTCTTCACTGTCTAGGCTTATTTGTAGCCTTTCTTTTTGGGAAGGCTTTTCAGATATTTGAATGGAGTTGGGTGTTGTAATCTAAGGTGTATCTGCTTTAGCGGGCACCCCAAGCCCAGTAACTGTGGTTCTTGCAAATTCATAAAGATACCTAACCTTGATGATCTTGGACAAGATCTGAGAGAGTTTTCTGGATTATCAGGCAGTCCCTTGTACCCTTCTGTTACTTTCTAACAAAGATATAGACTCTCTTTCTCCATTCTGAGCCACCTAAATCTGAGGGTGGAGTGACACAAGTGGCCCTGTGGCCACCACCACTGTAACTTCACTGAGTCAGATCTGAAGCCAGATTAGCACTGGGTCTCACCCAAGGCCTGCTATAGCCACTCCCTGGCTACTGTCTATAGTTGCTGAAGGCCTTGGGGCTCTACAATCAGCAGGTGGCAAAAGCCAGCCAGACCTGTGTCATTCCCTTTAGGGTGGCAAGGTCCCCAAAGCCCTAGCTGGGTCCAGAAGTGCTATCTGGGAGTCAGGGACTAAAGTCAAAAACCTTAGAAGTCAATCTGGTGTTCTGATATATTCTGGCTGAGCTGGCACTCAAACCATACAACACAGTATTTCCCACTTTTCCCTCCCCTTTCCAAAGGCAAAGGAGCCTTACCCCATAGCCATCAACATGTCAGGTCAAGAGGAATACTGCCAGACTACAACTGATCTTCCCTTAAATCCCAGGGTCTTTTAAGTCAGCTTCTGGTGAATACTGCTTGGCCTTGGCCTCACCCATCAGGGCGTTGGGCTACTCTCTGGCCCAGGGCAGGTCCAGAAATGGCTTCCAAGAGTCAAGTCCTGTAATCAGAGACCTCAAGAGCCTGCTTGGTGTTGTACCCCTTTGTGGCTGTACTTGTTCCTAAAGTGCATGACAGAGTCCCCTTTACTTTTACCTCTCCTTTTCTCAAACAGAAGGAGTTTTGCCTCCTAGCCATGATAGCTGTTTATGTGTTGAGTCTCACCTGAAGCCAGTAAGTCTCAGAGGCTCACCAAGGTCCTTGATGTAGTACCTAGGTATTGCTGCTGGTTATTCATGGCCCAGTGGCTCTTCAGTTAGCGGTGATGAATGCTGCCAGGATTGGGTCCTTTCTTTCAAGGTAGCAGATTTCCTTCTGGCCCAGGGTATATCTAGAATTGGAGATCTAGGGTCTGGAATAGGGGCTTCATGGACTCTGACAGGTGCCCTATCCTGCTGTGGCTGGGCTGGTATCCTACATGCAAGACAAAGTTCTCCCCAGTCTTCCCTCTCCTCTCCTGAAGCAGAAGGAAGGCACCTTATTTTGAAGCCATGAGCTATGCAGCCTGGGGTTAGGGGAGGGGTGATGCCAGCGCTTGCTTTGCTACCCCAGCTGGTGTCACAATATGTCACATGTGCCACACCACCATCCCCAAGTCCACTGTCTCTGGGCCTAATTCAGCACTAGGACTCATCCAAGAGTTGCAGTTCTTATGGCTTAGACTTCCTTTTAAATTTACTTGGAGACGCAGTGCTGTAGCCTGTTGTGGTGAGGTTTTTGGGAACAGAAATTCTGATCCCTGGGATTGGCGATTCCCCTCTGGCTAGGGCTGGTTTAAATGCACCCTCCGTGGACAGGCAACAGCTGAGTTTGGTCTGGTTTTCCTTTCTGCTCTAACAGGACAGCACTGAGGTCAGTGCCTCACAATTGCCGTGTTCTCCCTATCTCAGTGCTCAGAGACTCTCTCTTCACCATTCTGCTGCTATGGTGGGTGGGGGAGTGTTGGCATCCCTGATTTGGGACTGTTATTCTTCAATGCTTCTTTCAGCAATATGAAGTTACAACCAGGTACTATGAGTCCTCACCTGATTTTTGGCTCTTATGAAAGTGGTTTTTTTTTTTCCTGTATAGATAGTTATTAACCTGGTGTCCCTTAAGGGGGTGGCGGGGATAATCAGTAGAGCCTTCTATTCTGCTGTCTTTCTCCATCCCCAAGATAAATTGTAAAGATAAACAAAATCAGTGTCATTCTCAATAGATTGAAAGTTGCATCCTTTAACTTTTGGGGGAAAATGCTCCATGTAAAATATACTCCTGGCTGTGAAGTGAAAATGATATAGTACTCTAGAAGGAGTTTTCATGTTTCCCATGAGAAAAACACAGACTACCCAAGAGAGATTAACTTTATTTTTCTTTATAAAGTAGACTAGTTTTTAAATAACAACTGGAGAATTATACAATTAGTCAAAGGAGTTAATCAAAGAGAATGAACAAGTAGATGCTTTATTTGAATCCATCTTATTTCATGAAAATAACTGAGGAACATTTAAAAATTGTATACGCTTAGTAGAGGAAATGTCGTTCATTTGTGTTTTACCTACTCATAACAGAGTCACATGCATTCTAGACACCACTGCAAACCCGTAAACTCTGAGAGTAATTTTACTAAAATTTATTGTCTTCCATGAATCTCTGGATCAGCACTGTCCAATAGAAATATAAAGGCAAGACACAAATATGAACTACATATGTGATTTAAAACTTTATAGTAGTCACATTGAAAAAGTGAAAATAAGCATATATTGTTAAAATTAATATATTTCTATAAACCAGTATGTGAAATTATTATTCTTATGTATTCAACATAAAATCACTAAGACAATTTCCATTTATTATTCTTACTAACTTAGGAAATCTAGTGCATGTTTTACATTTACAGGACATGTAAGTTAGATCAACTCTATTTCATGTACTCAGTAGCCACATGAGTCTAGTAGCTCCCGTGTCAAACAGCAGAGCTCTGGATATTTTACTTATCCCAAATTTTCAACTGCTACCAAAAAAAAAAAAATCACTGGAGTAAAATCTTACAATTTAGGCCTTGCACAAACATATAAATATTGATCAACTGAAGCTTATAAATATAGAAAAATGAAAAATCTTGCTGAAGAAAACAATAGATGCCATTTTCAGTAAATATCAATAACCATTTTTTACTTTTATTTACAGTTTATATCATTTATCTTTGTCATGATGCCACTATGGCTCTACATTTAGAAAGATGATTTCTTTAGGGTGATATTTAAGTTTAAAACTAATGTTCCTGAAATACACTAGATATTCAAAATTGCCACAATAAAAATTACTGTAAGCTTAAAAAAGTTCAGAACCATGTTTAAGAGAAATAGGTTTTGTAATAAATAGAGAAAATAATAGAATATAGATTACACAGTTACAGGGTCATCTTTTTAATTAGGAAACCTTAGCAGTTGTAGATAATAGTTGGCAAATGAAAGTGAATTATCTGAGGTGTACTTAGAGTGACCCATAAATCTGTGCATTAAAGCTGTTGAGTTGATTAATTTGTTTGCTACATCCCTACATGCTGTTTATTGACTTGTTGACTTGCTGCATACTACAGGATTTCTGAGAACTTTTTGTTTCTATTTTACATTTATACTCTTTTTATGATTCTAAATATTCTTTAGTATTGATACCAAGCTTGATAGAATTGTCTATAGATAATGGGTGGGGTAGAGATGCCCAGCATTTCTGTGTACATGTAGAGTACCTTATAAAGTTATCTTCTTCAAAATTGTGTGACCTAGTCGCTCAGTGCTTTAAATAGTATAGGTTAGGGGTTTAGTACAATTAAATAATAATTTAGTATAAATGTCAATAAATGTCAGTACTTGACTGTGAGGCAAATCTTATATATACATATATAAAATTTTCTACATACGTATGTAAAATTTTCTATAAATAATTAGACCTATGAAATATATAGTATATGACCAAGAAAGATGTATCCATGGAGATACATGAAGCTAAGCATTATAATGTTCTAATTCTCTTAGTCAAAGACCATTATTTCTATGTGACAAAAAACAATGGATTAAATCAATTTTATGACCTTCATGCAAAACTAAATAATGGAAACAACCTTCCAGATGTGGTGCTACTTGCCCTTTCAAATCTGATTATCCAAGACTTTTCTTAGTCATACAAGATACAGTACTTATTTTTATCAGCCAGTATCATTTTACTCATGAGTTTTAAATTGTGATATTTAAAGCATCATTTAACCTAATAAAAGAGACAGGAGACACTACATCTTCAATGATTGAGACTAACAGTTATATACAAATTTAAACATCAGGTATGACTCAAAGTGCTTCAAATGCTATGCTTTAAAGATATTTTTCAGGACATTTTTGTTACTTTCCACATCATTTACTTTGAGGATCTCTATAATCGCATAGTTATTTCTAAAACCATTAAATTCAAATACACTTTTTGTTTATCTCTTTCTGCCCCTTTACCCTCAAGTCTTGACATTGCCTTGATCCTAACAATGGGATCCTTCTCATTTCCTGTATGCATCTGACACTTTCTTCCTCTGTGCCTTTGCCCTTGGCCTTGGCAGAGCTTTACCTGCCCTTTTAACCTGGCTGACTCTCAGCTAATCTTCAAGGGTTTGTTCAGTGTCAATACTGCAAGATGCCCTCCCATGTCCCCCATTTGAGTTAGACACACCACTTCCACTACTGCTCCTAAGGTAAGGATGCCTAGTAGTAGGAATATGCTTCCTCCTGCATCAGGCTGTGAGCTCCTTACATGAGCTGTGGCTTAGCTGTATAAGCATTCCCAGCACTGAGGCCACATTACATTCAGTATTTGTTGGATAAATCAGTGAATGGTTTGGTGGCTGGTGGATGTTGAATGAATGAAAGAAAGCATGTATGGCTGATCATCTTTGTGTATAAGAAATATCAACATTCAATGAAGTGGCAAGAAGAAGCATTTAATTTGATTTTGTTTACATAATGAAAAAAGAACATATATTTTAAAAATGAGATTAATCAGGATTATTCTCTTATTTATTTTTCTTGTTGTTGTTTTTCCTGTCATACCACAGCACTTGGATGAATAGCTCATGTTTAGCTATTAGGGTGATTTTTGTATGTTTTAGGGTAACATATTTAGATTTACTGTCATTGATCATAATTGTTATAGAAAAAAACACATCCCTTTATTAAGAAGGCTCTTTTGGCTGGAGAAAAGTGCTTATATAAAGTGCATGTTTTTACCCAATCCAAAGCCAAAGCCAGGGCAGCTGCTTTAGTCTTTTAACATCGTTAGTTTTCTCACAGGGCCATTGTTTCCTTAATAGTTGAAGAAACATTCCAAGAAACACTAAAACTGTCTCTGTAATCATTGCACTGAGTGATACTCCGAGCTGCACATTTGTCTTAAAATAACTAATGATCTTGGACTTCTTCCAGGCATCTTACACTTTTGGAATATTTATTTTTATTCAGAAAAACAACATAAACACATGTCTCCTTTCTTAAAGAAAAGCTGTCTTAGTTCACCTCATGCATGGACTTAATAAACTCCCCACAATAAAGTAATGTTGATTATTGCTTTGCACAGTTGTAGCAGCCTCATTAGTTTCACTACATAGCTTGAAATGGTTTCATGCCAAATTAAAAATATAGGTCATTCAAAGGACTAATGGTGCTAGTTCAGCAGGAAGTAATTTCAAGCTCACCCATATCCAGAAGTCTTTTATCTTACTCTATTGCAAACCATTGTTTGCAGTGGTTCTAAAATTATATGTAAGTCTCATGAAAGCATTTATAAGTGAATGGTTAGAGACACATGCCCTACATGTCTAGCAGATTATGAAATGTTTAAGGCGGTAATTTTCAGTGCCTGATATAGTACTCAGAAATTTGGTATTTTCCTTTAATTTTATGGAACAATTTTTACAATTTTATGTTTCAAAAATACATTTTACTGAATGCTAATTCTATTTTCACTGAATATGTGCTATTTGAGAAGGAACAAATGATCAAGTAAATATGAAAAACTATGAATAAAACTTTTTGTATGGATTTTAATACTGCAGGACTTCTCAAACTCTGATATATGCATTCACATATGTCACCAATGTATCAGTGACAATGAAAATATTTCACACTTCTCATTATACAGTTTACTAGGATTCCCAGCAGTGTATAATATTGTTGGCTGCTTATGTTATTTTTCAAAAATCAAGTTATTTATTTATTTATTTTAATATATTTTTATTTCCATAGGTTTTTGGGGGAACAAATGGTGTTTGATTACACGAGTCAGTTCTTTAGTGGTGATTTGTGAGATTTTTTTGTGCCCTTCAATAAGCAGTATAAACAGTACCTAATTTGTAGTCTTTTATCCCTCACCACCCTCCCACCCTTTCCCCTAAGTCCCCAAATTCCATTTTATCATTCTTATGAATTTACATCCTTATAGCTTAGCTCCCACTTATGAGTGAGTACATGTGATGTTGTGTCAGGATACAAAATAAATATACACATATCAGTAGTTCTGCTACACACCAACAGAAATCAAGCTGAGAATCAATTCAAGAACTCAAACCCTTTTACGATAGCAGCCAAAAAAAAAAAAAAAAAAAAAAACTTAGGAATATACCTAACCAAGTAGGTGAAAGACGTCTACAAGGAGAACTACAAAACACTGCTAAAAGAAATCATAGATGACACAAACAAATGGAAGCACATCCCATGCTCATGGATGGGTATAATCAATATTGTGAAAATGACCATACTGCCAAAAGCAATCTACAAATTTGATACAATTTCCATCAAAATACCACCATCATTCTTCACAGAACTAGAAAAGACAATCGTAAAATTAATACGGAATGAAAAAATAGCCCACATAGCGAAAGCAAGACTAAGCAAAAAGAAGAAATATGAGGCATCACATTACCTGACTTCAAACTATACTATAAGGCCATGATCACCAAAACAGCATGGTACTGGTATAAGAATAGGCAAATAGACCAATGGAGCAGAATAGAGAACCCAGAAATAAACCCAAATACTTACAGACAACTGATGTTCGACTAAGCAAACAAAAATACTTTCAAGTTATTCCCTTATCTGTACAGAAATAGACATTTTGTTCTTATAGATCAATATTTTCTTCTTTGGATATAACAATTTATTGAATCTACTCTATATTGATAGATGTTTAAGTTTTTTTCCCAGTGTGCTATTACTATAAAAGTGCAGCCACCTTGTTCATAAATCACTCCACATGTGTTAGTATACATTAGGGATAATTTTACCAAAGTAGAATTTCTGAATATAAAGTTATTGCATTCATAATTCTGATAGATATTACCAAATTGTCAACCATACGGAATTATATCAAACATTAGTAAAAAAGTGCTTATTTCTACACAGTCTGGCAAAGAGAATTTAACAAATGTTAAGTAATACCTTTTCCAGGGTTGTTCTCTACTTTGTGCCCCTCTTTCTCATGATGTGTTTTTCTTCTAATGTGTTTATGGTTGCTGATGTTAACATTAGATTTAGGATTTTTTCACTGAAGGCTTTAAGTGAAGCTTCTTTGTAATTTTATTTTGTTATATAATTTTAGACACATGTTAATATCAATGTTATATATGCTTCATAAAATTGGACAATTAAATTATAAGTTAAGTTCTGACATTACTTAGATAACATTAGAATAACCTGCCCCTTAATGATTTGATTTGGGTACTGGGAAAACAGTTGGAGATTGTGCTTTTCTGGGATGCAACTCTTGGAATAATTTCTATATTATCTATTTGGAAGTCAAGTGATTAGATTACATATCTTTCCTGGTGCAAATTTTGGTAAATCATATTTTTCTGAGCATTATCCACTTCATGAAAGCTTAAAATATGTTAGCAAAGAACTGAGCAAATTTATTTTATTTTTTCTGTAGTTATTTATTTCCTCAACATTTTAAGCATTTGTAGTCTTTTTTTTCAATAGTTATAACAGCTACTAATTTATCTGTTGTTTTTATAGGTTTGAAAGGTATAATTTTTAGCAATCTTTATTAAATCTATTTTTAAATCTTTCTTACCTGTTGGTCTCTGCTTTTATCATATTAATTTGCTCCTTCTTTTATTTAGGATACTTTGTCTCCTGGTAACTTTGTGAGATGAATGCTTTAACTATTTATTGACTGAATATTTGTCATTAGCATAAGCATTTTAAACTACAAATTTTTCTGCAGGCATTGTTTCACCTGCATTATATCAGTTCCAAACTGTAATAAAATAAATTTATTTTAATAGACAATAATATAATTTTATTTAGTGAAAAGCTTTATCATTATTTTCTCTTTTTTTATACTTTAAGTTCTAGGGTACATGTGCACAATGTGCAGGTTTGTTAAAAAAAAAAAATAGAATAAATAATTCAGTTTAAAGAGTGAAGTAGTTTGGTAGCCAGACCTAAGTATATTATTTGACATATCAACCTCAAAATTCTAGATGTTTCATCAACTAACATGTTGTCAGTTGGCAAGAATATTGAGATAGTGGTTGTTTTCACAACAATTTTTTTTCTGAGATGAATAATGGTTCTATTTATTTCAGAATAAGTGACTTTCAGATATTTTTTCAGATATCTTTCTTTCAGATATAAAGTGACTATATGTATCAGAAGTGAAATTTGTTCTTTTGAAATTAATCAAGAACCAAGTATAATTCATAAAGCTGTCAGCTTTGAGGGAGTACCACAGCTGACGAAACTCTCCAGGAGGTCCTACCAGTTCTGCCACTTCGTGGTGGATCAGTGATGCATTGTGTCTGATCTGTGGTTAATCAGGGTGCTGAATTCAGGCTATTTAAGACCCTGAAACAGGCCTCCTGTGTTCTTGGAGAGGCCTTGATTGTGTTCTTGGAGAAAAGCTGTTACTTCCAGCAAGAACTTATTCTCTTTTTGAGTAACATTTTCTAGCTTTACTATTAGACCTTTATTGGTTAGAGTGCCTGACTATGGTGGTTTTAAAGCATGGCCATAGGTTATTTGATATTCTTCTATTGAAAGGTGGTGTATATGTCCCTTCCACTTAAATCTGGGTGAGCTGTGACTGTGTTGACAAATAGAGATTAGTGGAAGTGATGGTATGTAATTTCCAAGACTAGGTCATAAAAGGTCATGCAGCTTCTCCTGTGGGGCTGCAACACCTGCTCTTGGAGTTTTAGCCTACCACATAATACATCCAGATTCACCCAGGGTCCATGCTTGAATAAGCCCAAATCACATGGAGAGACTACACAAAGCACTTTTGTTAAAGTCCCAGCTGCACCCCAGCCTTCAAGTCATCCCTGCCTAGGCACCAGACATGTGCATGAAGAAGCCTCTGGATGATTCTAGCTTTGAGCTGTTTGTGTATTCTTTGCTATTCAAACATTTTCAGCTGAGACTACAAGCATATGGAGAAAAAACAAAATGATTCAATATATCCAGTATATCAAATATATCCAACATGAATGGTGTCCTTATAAGAAGAGACACCAGTGGTGCAGGTGTACAGAGGGATGGCCATGTGAAGAGGCAGCAAGAGGGCAGCCATCTGCAAGCCAAGGAGAGAGGCCTCAGAGGAATCCGCCCTGCCACTGCCTTGTTACTGGACTTTTAGCTTCCAGAACTGTGAGAAAATAAATTTCTGTTGTTTAAGCAAACAAATAAACAAAAAACTATCTGAAAAAAAATAAAAACGTTATCATTATTTTCTAGATAACCTAAAAGTTTTACTTGTATTTTATTTGTCTCAGGAGATTTTAAAAATTAGTTTTTGAGTTTCCAGGGGAGAGGATCCTTTTGCTTTCTGATATTATTGCTAATTATATATTGATATTGATACAGGCGGGGAAGTGCTGGCTAGAGAAAGGTGGGGCCCTTGGCCAGGGTTTTGTCCTCAGGCCTGTGCCCATGGACCTAGGTGAGGATAGGCACTCCTGTTTTCATGCCCGAATGTTGCATTTTCCAAGACCATCCTGGCCCAACACACCCCCATTCTGTGGTGCCTATAAAAACGCTGAGACCCTAGCAGGCTGACACACAAATGGCTGGACGTCGAGAGGAACACAGTGGCAGAGGAACACACCAACAGACTCTGGCAGGCCATCGATGGCAGAATGACACGGATGACATGGAATTTGGCTGGAGCCAGTCAGAAGAGAGTCTCCAGGGCAAGAGCACCTTCCTACTCCATCCCCCTGCTGGCTCCCCATCCATCTGCTGAGAGCTACCTCCACTCAATAAAACCTTGCATTCATTCTTCAAGCCCATGTGTGATCTGTTTCTCTGGTACACCAAGGCAAGAACCTAGGATACAGAAAGCCTTCTGTCCTTGTGATAAGGCAGAGGGTCTAACTGAGCTAATTAACACAAGCTGCTGTTGGACAGCTAAGCTAAAAGGGAGCATTGTAACACATGCCCATTGGGGGTTCAGGAGCTGTAAACACTCAACCCTGAATGCTGCCATGGGGTCAGTGCCCACACTCCCCACCATCTGCCTGTCATCATGTTCCCCAGGGGTTTGAGCATTGGAACACCAAAGAAGTGAGCCACACCCCCATCTCACACCCTGAAAAGGCAGTAAGGGAACTTTTCCCATTTCAATATGTTCAGATGAGAAGATGCAGATTGTACCTGCTACTTTTTTTACATTATTGAACTTCCTTTGTGTTTAATATACATTCTGTGTTCTGTGAAGTCATTTGCATTTTCTTTACCGATGTTGAATGTTATATGTGTATATAAATACACATAGACATATTTTTATTTATATATTTATATACATACACTTATACATACATATATGACCTAGTTTAAATAATGTATTATGGTATTTATTTCTTCTACATCAATAGCTTTTTCTTATTTATCTTATTTTATCTAAGACTCTTGTAGCATTAGGTGAGTAAAGATCTCTGACTTCTAGCACTTTCAATCCCCTTCTCTATGTATCTTCTTTAAGTACTGTTTTATGAATGTGCTTCTATGTGTTTGGTGCATACATATTAATAATAGTTAAATTTACTTTTGAATGATACTCTTTAGCATTGTAAATTGTTCTTTCTTACCTTTTTAATGCTTTTTTGACTGAAATTTACTTTCTTTGATTCTATGATCATGGTCTTCTGTTTCTTTCTTCCTTTTTTCTCTCTCTCTGCCTTCCTTTCTACTTTCTTTCCATTCCTTCCTTTCTACCCGCCTTCCTTTCTTTCTTGCTATACATCTGTCCATACTCTTATATTTAACTTCTGAATTTATCCGTTTTTTTTTTTTTTTTTTTTTTTTGTATGTGGTATAGAGTAGGAGTTTGCTTGGTAATTCACTCTGAAATATTACGTTAATGGAGTGAATGACAGGTTTTTTTCCTTTGTTTTGAATTATGTATTTTAAATAAGACTCTTAATGTATAATCTGTTTCCCTTTTCTCTCTGTGTGTGTGTGTGTGTGTGAGTGAAAGAGAGAGAAATTATGTTTCTTCTGATACTGCAAACGGTTTCCATATTTTGTTCTAAGTGAATTATTTTATAATCATGTTTATACTAATACCTTAGTCCTCTATTAATTTAGAAAATATTAAATAGATACCATTTATGAGTACTAATTAATGTAACATTATCCTGGCAAATGTCAATTGCTACTTACAAAAAAGGCTAAATTCTAATTTTAATGCAACCAAGCCAGATTTCTTATTTGAGTTTTCAAACATGTATATCTTTTTGGAAATTCCAAATGAACTTAAATTCAATATATCAAAAACTAACTTCATAATCTTCTGCCCTTCTTGCATTTTTCTGGTTCTCCTATTTCAACACTCTTCACCATTTCTACCTACCTTAGGAAGGCTTAGACCTTAGAGCTTGCCACTTTCTTCCCCCAATCTCCATTGCTAATTCATTATTTGAGTATCTCACAAAGGCATCTCCGCTACTCAATTTCTACCATTATTACTCTGAGACAATCAAAAACTACTATTAGTATAACCTTTGTAGAAATCATCAAACTGTTTATCCACAAAAGCCCTGGTTTCATTCCAATATTTCCTTAGCACCTAATGTATTAATATTTTTGAAGCACAAATATTCAATTTTGAAATCTCCTGAATGACTTCCTTTCTTAGCTAAAGACACATTTTAAAATTGGCCTGTAAGGCTTTACACAGGCTGATCTTACATACTTCTATTTGGCAGGTTTCCTTCACTTAAGGAATAAATTTTTAAAAAAGTTTTGTATACAGTGCTATCTTCTCTACTGTTAAGAGACATTTATGTATTTTTTATTGCCTTTCTGTCTCCTTATAGGTACACGTTTATCAGATCTCATTTCAGTTGTCACTTTCTGAAGGAAGACTTTGTAGACTTCCCAGGTTAGATCAAACCATCTTATTAAAATCCTCATATTATCAAGTTCCTTTAATTGTATGACATATTATAGTTGCTATTTTTGGCATGTATGATTACCATATTAATGCCTGTCTTCTTGACAATACATGTTTTCTGACTCCTTGTAGTCCTAGGCCATAGCACCATAAGTTATTATGTAAATGTACTTAGAATGAAGAAATGTGACAATTCTCAAATGAATTTGATTATGAAACTGATTTGAGGAGGAATATCTTGAAGGACTAGTAATCTTACATATTGAGAATAGCGTAAGAAATAAAAAAGCTAGAATGAAACTTTGTATGAGGTTTATTCCTTTGTTGTCTAGATGACATACCTCATTCTTAGCAATGTTAAGTGACTCAGCCAAAGCTAGGAAAAAAAGGGCTGAGATTAGAATAAGTTCTCCATCTAGACTCTGAGTCTTATCTATTTAGTTTGTATGGTATTGTGTAACTTTAAAATCTACCATTCATTTGTACTTTTTGCATGTTAAACTTTTCATATATAATGGAACTCTCTTTCTGTTTGTTTTATAAATTGAATGGAAATAGGTGAGCTCTACCTGGTCAAATTCTTTTTTAAAAATTCAAAAGGAACAGCTGAGGAAATAAATGTATTACCAAAATTTGCATTATATGAAAAAAGCTTCATTTAAATGCACATCCATATAGAAATGCAAATGATCCTTGCAGAAATACAAGGAGCACATTTTTTTCTCTCTCTGAAGCCTGACTTCTATCCTAAATATCACCACTGCTTCATTCAAAGGGTAAAACAACACATTTTCTTGATTCATTTTTTTCATTTCACCATGATGGATGAGTCCTAGTCTGTGGAACACATCAAGATGTCTTCAGAATTGAAGTCGGAAAACGTGAAATGGATTCTTACATAGCCCAGGTGACATAATGTTTTGTAGCATATGAGGGCACTCAGGATGGAGGAAATTTTCTTATTCTACAGCTATATAAATTTAAAATTCCTAAAACCAAGTATGTTTAATGAAATAGTGAGATTACCTTTTGCATTCTGAAATGGTGTTCAGTGGCCTATGTTGAAATCTCTCTTTTGATCAAGTAATGGGCAAAGATCTTTAGATAAGTGTACCCACTTGGCTGTGCTGACCTGTTTTAAGTTATGGAACCCAACAAGAGAGTCATTTTTATAAATATCATTTGACTTGTGCAAAGTCCATTATGGATTTGGGAGCAGACAGGGTATCTGTAACATCCAAGGATACTAATCCTGAGTCTACATCCACTTTCAAAACCCTGTAATTTTTTCAAGAGGGGAAGAATAATTAGGTAAAAGAAATATTTTTCATCTATAATTAGATAAATATGTTAAAAATCACTTTTCCTGAGTTTTTGCTAATGATATTTTGATCTTTATGTGAATATGGAAATTGCCTCTAGTTTATATATGTCAGCAGGTAAATACCTTCTCTACTATATAGGATATAGGAAGGTGGAGGATATATGATCCATATTAATTAAGAATTTTCAGATTATAAAAATTATTTTAAAGCCAGGCTTTGAAAGCATGTGTTACACAGTTTTAGAAACACTACTAATATTGTCATTGGCATGAAAAAATGGGGTAGTATTCTCTGTCCTTATGGGATTGAAAACAAGAATGGTGAAATACGCCAATTAACTTATTTATAAAAATGTAATCTATGTTACATGGCTAAAATTCTTTCATGTGGATTCTGTAATTGCCTGAAAGAAGAAGATAACTTTGTGTTTCCTGCTGTCTGGGGTCATTTTGATTTCCCTCAAAAAGTCTGTATAAAATTTTCTTAAGTATATACTTGCATTAAACTAGATTTCAAAGTATACCTCTGTTAGTAAAGATGGTTTAAGCAGTACTCCTTACCTTTAATTTTCAGTGAGTCCAAACATTTTTGTGTGATTTGGTAATTTACAATAGATTTATGTAATCATGCTTTATTTAAATTAGTGTTACTTACGTATGAATTGCAATGAAATTCTTCTTAACGGTAGAAATAAATTGTCCAAAAAGAGAAAAAAGAACACATTTTTGTTTGTTTTTGCTCAGCTGAAGTGGTACATATAATAGACCATATAAAGAACCACATCTTACTTCTATATGCTTATTCAGCAAACTTTGTTTGGTACTCTAGAAAATCCTTTCAATGCTTTCATTTATATGATTCAAAATTCCCCTATTGTTTTATGGCTATCTGCTTTAATTTGCTAATATTTACATCATAGTTGTCTAATTTATTCAACATGTCTCTATTTCAAATATAATTTGGTTTTTAAGAAACGTGAAATTAACCAGAATAATGAAATGGATATGTGCATAATTTCTAGGAATATGGCACATGCTTGTCAGTCCTTTCCCTTTTAGTTTTCAAAAATGGCAGTAGAATAAATGCCTCAAATGTTACTACATGCATTTGTCAATGGGAACATTCAAAATGATGCCCTCCTTGAACAGATTTAACAGACCTTTGCTTTGCAAACAGAATGTCAATAATTTTAGAGTTTATGACCTCCACCTTAGACATCTGCACAGATGAATATCTATAAAACATTATCTTTATAGAGTTGGGAATTACCAAATGGGGTCCATTGGAAAGGACATCCATTTCATTTCAAATCTTTGCATAATTGTTATTTACATGCAACAGCTGAGACTGCAGAACAAAAATGAGTTAATCAGATGTCATTTCATGGTACATGTTAGAGAAAGTGCACCTGCCTTGCCATAGGCACCACTTCCTTGGGGAAAATAGCAATTTTGCATAGCTAACATAAAAGATTCATAGCGTTCTCTGCAAAAAGTGTTGTTGTAGGAGGTGGTGATTCTAGCATTCAGAACATCTTAGATTTGGTCATAGCTCTGACATGTATTATTTTCTGCACTTTTTTCTCTTCCATGAATATAATTTTATAATGGTTAAAACAGAAATAATGTTATATCAATTGCTTTCATGTTAGGCATTTGTGATCATATTACTGGAAGCAAAGTCAGGGCGAGTCACATTTTTTATTGGCCATCTGAAGTAAAATATTCAACCAAAAATGGTGATTGGTTTAATTTATAATACAATAAGATAAATCCTAAATAAACTATATGTTTCTGAAATCTAGGTTGCAAAGGGTAAGGTCATATAAAGAAACATATATTAAATATATATTATAGGCATGTTTTAGAGAGCCAACAGGCTGTTTGAGTTGTAAGTGTGGACTCAGGATCCAAACTGCCTGAATCAGAATCCTGCTGTCACTTAGTAGCTTTGTGATCTTGGGGAGGTCGTTAAACACTTTATGTCTCAGTTTCTTCATCTGTAAAACAAGGATAACAATGTCATCTACATTATAGAGTTATGAAAGTTTGTTAGATGAATATCAAACCGCCTGACATATGGTAAGTTCTCAACTATTATTAGCATTAGTGTTATTACTATTTAGCTGCTTATTTATTAATGTGTAAGACACTTTACTCAGCAGTTTGGTGTGGTCCATCTCAATCTTCTTTGAGATTACAGCTGGTCTATTTAAAAATAGTCTATAGTGTGAAAATTTTGAACAAGGAAAGAAACCTATGATAATATAATCTAAGAAAATGAGGTTCTTACTTCCTAATCATTTCATTATTTCACTTCCTAATTATTTCATTCACTTAAATATGTTTGAAAGGTTATAGTGCAGTACACTATAGTCAAATAAACTCATTTTCTTATTTCAATTTCACTAGTATAATCTCTTAGTTAAATTTTTAAACTTTCCTCTGAATTTTCACATTTGTTTATTAGATTTATTGTGGGGATTTAATAAGACATCTTATTTCTCTTGAAAACGTCCTTAGAATTTTTGTAAGCTATGCACATGACAAAGGTCTAATGTCAAGCATCTATACGGAACTTAAACAAATTTACAAGAAAGATAAACCACCCCGTTAAAAAGTGAGCAAAGTACATGAACGGACACTTTTGAAAAGAAGACATACATGCTGCCAACAAATATATGGAAAAAAGTTCAACATCAACGATTATTAGAGACATGCAATTCAAAACCACAAAGAGATACCATCTCACACCAGTCGGAAAGGCTATTATTAAAAAGTCAAAAAATAACAGTTGCTGGTAAAGTTGCAGAGAAAAAAGTACAATTATGCACTGTTGGTGGGTGTGTAAATTAGTTCAATCATTGTGGAAAACAGTGTGGTGATTCCTCAAAGACCTAAAAACAGAACTACCATTCAACTCAGAAATCCCATTATTTGATATATACCCAAAATAATATGAGTCATTCTGTCATAAAGACACATGAATGCGTGTGTTCACTGCAGTAGTATTGACAGGAGCAAAGAGATGGAATCAACCTAAATGCCCATCAGTGGTAGACGGGATAAAGAAAATGTAGTACATATACAGCATGAAATTCTATGCAGCTATAAAAAAAAAAGGCTGCATCCTTTGGAGAAACATGGATGGAGCTGGAGGCTGTTATCCTTAGCAAACTAATGGAGGAACAGAATACCAAATACCACATGTTCTCACTTATAAATGGGAGCCAAATGATGAAAACATAGAGGGAACAACAAATACTAGGACCCAATTGAGGGTGGAAGTTGGGAGGAGAGAGAGGATCAAGAAAAAAATAACTAGTAGGTACTAGGCTTAATACCTGGGTGATAAAATAATCTGTAAAACAACCCCCCATGACATGAGTTTACCTGTAAAACAAACCTGCACTTGTACCCACTAACTTAAAAGTTAAAAAAAAGAGAAAATGTCCTTAGAATATAAGATTTACTTTATAAACAAACAACAAAAATATCCATAACTAGGAGAAAAAGAGGAAGAAGGAAGAAGAGGAGGAGGAGAAAAAGAAGAATAATACCTAAAATTTAATGTGAAAATTGTTTAGGGGTCAAAAGTTTATTTTCTCAAAGATTTTAAACATTGAATCATAAATGTCCCTGGCATATAGTGGTTACTCAATATTGGCTGATTGATTAAAGAACTGAATAGAGAAGAGAGATATCTGTGATATTAGAGAATAAAAGTATAACATAATATAACTCTATGTAGATGAGGTTTTTCTGAATGTACCCTTATTCTCCAATGGCTTTCTGGCCACACATTAGAAAATTAGTTAAATAGAATATTGAAAAATGACCTATTCCTAATTAGCAATATTTTGAGAGTTTGTTTTGACTCAACAAATACAATATTTTATCTTATTAGAAATACTAGCTTGCTTCCAGATAAAATGTGTGAATTGTTGAGTATTGTTACAATTCAAGTATGCATGTTCATTAATACTACTTCACTAAACTTTCTAATCAGTCATTCATAGGTTTTAATAATGGTGTTATTTTAAGGATAGATTAAAGCTAATTTTGAACCATCATTTTATTTTGTTTTTATTCTTCAATTTTGCATGTTGCCTTAGCCTGTTTTGTGCGGCTTTATTAGAATATCTGAGACTGAGTAATTTGTAATGAACAGAGATTTATTTCTTATAGTCTTGAAGGCCAGGAAGGCCAAGATCAGGGAGCCCATCTCTGGCAAGGGGTTTTGTGCTACATCATCCCATGGCAGAAGGCAGAAGAGAAAAGGAGCATAAAAGAGAAAAATAAATATAAAAATGGAGGCCAGATTCCAGCTATACCTGACTTTTGTAATAAGGGCATTAATGTATTCATAAGAATAGAGCCTTCATGATCAAATCACCTCTTAAAGGTTTTACCTCTTAACACTATTGCTTTGGGCATTATTTCCAGCACAAATTCTGGGCGACACTTGCAAGCCATAGCACAGATGAATAATCTACCTGCGTTGTCAAACTCGTTTGAATATGTTGTAATCGTCTTGTTAAATATTGTTAAATATCTGTACCAACTCAATTATAAGTTTTTCCAGTATTAATAATACCTTTTATTTTAACAAGTTTTTCATTGGAAAGGTATAAAAAATGTGAAAAAAATATACAGCTTAACTAATTATTGTAGAGTTGAAAATTATGTAATTCTAATCCAATACAAACAATACAATTTTAACAATACTCATATTGGTAAGTGGGTTCATAATAAGTTTAATATCTTATCAAGTCATCTAATATTTTGCTTTCTTTAGCAGACTGATGGTGTAAGGAAAGCTGAACATATCAAAGTTGAAAGGGTAAACTTCTCTAAGAGTGGTTGTTGGTTAACTGGATAGCTATATAAAAAAACAACAATATAAGCATCAACAGAAAAGAAAAAAATACCTTGAATTCTACCTCACACCAAACACAAAAATTAATTTAAGCCGGATCATTTACCTAAATATGAAAGATGAAACAAAAATGCTTCTAGAAAAAACTCTATAATTTAAGATAGGAAAAGATGTCTTCTACAAGATACAAAAAGTACTAATTACCTTTTAAAAGATTTATAAATTAGAATTCATTAAAATTAAGGAATTTTATTTATCAAACACTATTAATAGAGAAAAGACAATAAGACAAGGATATATGCTTTTTGTATCAAAAAAGTATAAATGAATATATAAAGAATGTTCAAATTAACTATAAAATAACAGAGAGCCCAGTTGTTTTTAAATGGGCAAAATAATAGGATTATTTGAAAATTTCAAAATTCCCAAATAAAGTAATAAAGTTGAATGCAGTTTACAGAAGATAATCATATAGTACACAGCAGGAAAAGGATCACCAGATGCATTATTTGAACAGTGTCAACTGTCTAGCTGATTTTTGCTATAAGTAGCTCTATGCAATAAAAGTTGAGTTCATAATTCTGCCCAGTGAGGAAGAGGCAATTACTTAGATAAGACTGCATCACAGTGCAGGGAATGGCAGCAACTGCTTCTCTTTGGAGTGAAAGATTTTACAGTCATGAAACAAATTTAATGGGCCAGTTCACTCTTTTTCAATCATGCTGTTAAAGTTTACTATTGAAATACTTGCTGTCTTGGGAATTACCATCACTTCAGTTTATTTGCAGCCTCTGTCCTAAAAAAAAAAAACAGCAGGACTATTTTTTTTTTCTCCTCAGAAAGATGAAATTGCAACAGCACAGTGAATCTCACATAACAAAAGCACTTGTACTTTAAAAAATGTCTTAAGACTTCCTACTACAAATAACAGATTTAAAGCAGATTTAAGACGTGACCAACTTTATTTAATCCATCATAAGGGATCCTAAATGTAAAGAATGAGACTTTGTAAGAAACAAACTGCAAATTAATCTCTAGCATCACAGAAATATTCCCCATTCACTGCCTTTTATGACTTTCAATTCATTGATAATCAAAAACATCAGTTATTCTCTAATTGTATGGAAAATCACTGGTTGTCTATAAAAAGAACAGAACTTTCCAATAATAGCTTTAAACTTTCAAATCATCATTCTTTTCCAAAATTCATAAACAAGAAAGAGTCACTAGCTGTTACTGACATCTTTTTTAATAAACATGGAACTTGAAAAAAATAATTCACAGAGGGATTCTTTCCTTTATGTTCCTATCTCCTTTGTTCTCTTTCCCATGAATTCCCCTCTTGTTATTAAATTCCTAACTTCATAACTAAAACCTATAGTTGAAATTGACTTGAACCTAATACAAAATTGAGCAAAATACTTGGCAGGCACTTTCAAAATTAGGATTCTAAATGGTTAATTCGTGTGTGAAAAGATACTCAATTTGTGTTTTTACTATTCATCTTTAATAATTGTATCAACAATATATACATTATTATTTATAAGTGAGAGATTATTCACATAAAGATAACTGTGTTCCCTTTTCCCAGTGCTCACCCTGGGGTGTTACGATGAAAGCCAGATGAAAACGTTTTCTACATGAGTGACCAGAATTTCCATGAGAGAGGGATGGAACAAAAGGGATTGCCTCTGCTTATATATAGGAAAAAATGGCTGTTGACCTTCCTCTTCTTAAAAAGAGACAAAATTTTCACCCCTTGGAGACAGAATGGGAAGGATTCCAGGATTTTACTCTAAACTCTTAGAATGTACATGCATCTCTCTGAGGGCCAGGTAAACTCTGATGTGTATATAGATTTTAGGATATAAAGTTATCTATCTGTACCATAGTAACACAGATAAAACATTGAACTAGACAGTCAGGGCTGCTGATATATCTTGTGTTATGGACTGAATTTTGTCTTTTTGCCCCATCCTACCACCAAATTTCTATGTTGAAATCCTAACCCCCGGGACCTCAGGATGTGGCCATATTTGGAGACAGGATCTTTAAAGAAGTAATTAAATTAAAATGACATCATTAAGGTGGCCCAAATTCAACATGGCAGTCTTTCTAAAAAGAGAATATTTGGACCCTGAGACATACAGAGGAAAAATGATGTGAAGATAGGGAGAACATGGTCATTGTGTTAGGCTGTTTTTACATTGCTATAAAGGAACTATCTGAGACTAGGTAATTCATAAAGGAAAGATATTTAATTGGATCACAGTTCTGCAGGCTGTCAAGCATGGCATAAACAAATGCTGCTGTTGAGGACCTTAGTACGCTTCTACTCAGGGTATAAGACTAAGGGGTAGCCAGCACATCACATGGTGAGAGCAGGAGTGAGACACAGAGGTGGGAGGTGTCACGCTCTTTCAAACAACCAGTTCTGGTGAACTCAGATGGGGTACTCACTCATTAACTCGAGGAGGGCACCAAGCCACTCATGAGGGATCTGCCCCCCATGATCAAATTTCTCCCTCTAGGCCCCACCTCCAATATTGGGGATCAAATTTCAAAATGACATTTGAAGGGCACAAATACACCAACTATTTGAGTCATCTCTAAGCCAAGAGACAGGCCTGGAATAGCTCTTTCCCTCATGACTCTTAGAAGGAACCAAACTCCTGACAACTTGGACTTCTGACCTCCAAAACTGAGAGAAAATAATTGTTTGTTTGTTTAAGACACCCAGTCTGTGATAATTTGTAATGGCAGCCTACTCAACTAATACCAAGGATAATACAGTCACAGTTTTAATAAGTTCTATGAAGAAAGTGGACAGAATGCCAATGAATAAATAACCTAGGTTAAGTTAACCTGACCTGGATAGAACGGCTAAAAGTTCCTAAAGAATTGACACTTCATCCAAGACGTGATAAAGGTGATGTGACAGAGAGCCCAGAGAAGAGCTCTCTGGGCAAAGGTAACATTAGCTTGGGACAATGAAGAGCCTGGCTCTAGAGAAGCTCAGTGCTGCAGGATCGGGGTGGTGGTGAGGGCAGGGGAAGCTCTCCATGTAACACAAAGTGCAGTGAGGAGTGAGAACCACAGTGTAGAATGAAAGGAGGAGAAGCGGAGGCACTGGGTCTTGGTGACAACCATTATAAAAAGTTTGGTTGAGAAAGATGAGTTGTAAGAGAAGAGAGAGAGCTTAAGTCATGCCAGCATGTAAGTACATCTGTTTCTGTTGATACAAATATGTACCAATTAAACACACTTCTAAGTAACTAGGGAGACACAGAATAAATCCCAAGGAAATTAGACATGCTATAATAAGAAATGAAAATAAAAATACAGCATACAAAAAGTATAGGATGTAGCTAAAACAGTGCTGTATGAGAACTTTATAATACCTTATAACACTAGAAAAAGAATTAAACCTAAAGCAAGTACTAGGAAGAAAATAATGAAGATTACAGCAGAAATAAAGGACACTAGTCATAAAGAAAATCAGCAAAACCAAAGCTGATGTTTTGATCTACAAAGCTGACAAATTTTAAGTTACTTGGCCTGGAAAACAGAGTGAAGCCATCAAATTACAAAAAATCTAGAATGAAAAAAGAGAAAATTAATACTAACCATACACAAATATAAAGAATTACAAGGCAGAACCTTAACAATTCAATCCCAACTAATTATTTAAATGATAAAATATATAAATATTGGCCAGGCATAGTGGCTCATGCCTGTAATCCCAGCACTTTGGGAGGCTGAGGCAGGTGGATCACCTGAGGTCAGGAGTTTGAGACCCATCTGACCCACATGGTGAAACCCCATCTCTACTAAAAAAAAATACAAAAACAAGCCAGGCATGGTGGTAGGCACCTGTAATCCCAACTACTCAGGAGGCTGATGCAGGTAGAATTGTTTGAACCTGGGAGGCAGAGGTTGCAGTGAGCTGAGATCACGCCACTGCACTCCAGCCTGGGCAACAGAGCCAGACCCATCTCAAAAAAAAAAAAAAAAAAAAAAAAAAAAAGAAAGGATAAATATTTTGAAAAGTCACAGACTACAAAGCTGACTTCAGTAAAAATTTTTAAAAATCTGAATATAGATCTATGAATTAGTTTTCTGTAACTATTATAGCAAAATACTAGAGAATAGATTTTAAGTGTTCTGACCAAACACACACATACACACACACACACAAAGTATGTGATGTAAGTAGATATGTTAATTAGCTTGATTTAGCCATTCCACAATGCGTATATATTTGTGATATATATTTATGTGTGTGTGTATATATATATTTCAAAACATGTTACACCATAAATATGTACACTTTATTATAAAAATGGTGAAAAGAAAAAATAAAAACAAAGTATCATGAATGTGGTGGCTTAAAACAACAGAAATTTATGTTCTTAGAGTTCTGGATGCCACTAATCCAAAATCAGTATCGCTGAGCCAAAACAAAGGTGTTAGCAGGGCTTCATATTCTCTAAAGGCTTTAGATGAGAATTATTCCTTGTCTCCTCCAGGTGCTTGTGGATGTCAGCTTTCCTTGGCTTGTGGCTACATTATGCTGATCTTTCTAGGCCAACATCTTTAAATCACTTGGTTCTGTTTTCTTACAGCCTCCTCTTGTGTGAGTATGCAGTCCCCTCTTTATCTGTGTCAAATCTCTCTTACCCCTTATCTTAGTAGGACACTTGTGCTCTCAATTAGGGCCCATCTGAATAACCAGGATAATCTACTCATCTCAAGATCTTTCATTTAATCACATCTGCAAAGACATCACCATATAATTTGCCTAAACTGTGTTCAAGTGGATTCCCCTGTATTCCACATCATAAAGTACACCTATATCAAGTATTACATTAAATTAAAAACTTAAAATCATGGAAGAAAAGCCTAGGTGCCAGTGAAGCTGATGAATTTTACAAAGTGATTAAAGAAGAATTAACACCAGTCCTTCAAAACACTTAAAAAAAATTAGAAATTCACTTTCCAAATCATTCTATGAGGCCAGAAATACCCTGATACAACCAAAGACATCACATAAAATAACAAATTATATTTTCTCAACATTAACATGATAACCCTCAACAAAATATTTAAAAACTGAATTTAGGAACATATAGAGAATTATAAAACATGATTTATTGGGATCAGTGTAAGACATCATATTAATAGAATAAAGGATAAAAAAATTGTTGTCTCAATAGAAACAGAAAATACACTTGATAAAATCCAATGCACATTCATGATAAAATCACACAATAACCTATTATTAGAAGAGAACTCTCTGAATCTGATAAAGCATTGGATTATATACTCATACTTATTTATATAATACTTAATGAAAGACTAAATGTTTTTCCCCTATGATAACAAACAGAACAACAATGTCTGCTCTCACCACTTCCATTCAACATGGTACTGGAAGTTCTAGCCAGGATAAGTAGACAAGGATAAGAAATAAAAGCCATTTAGATTTGAAGACAAGAAAAGCTCTCTCTATTGGCAGGTGAAATAATCTTATATAGAGAAAATCCTGAGGAATCCATACATACACATACATGCAAAACTATTTGAACTAATATACAAGTTTATCAACTTTGCAGAATACCAGATTAACATACAAATGTATTTCATTTCTACACAATGGCAAAATCAAAAAATAAATTTCAAAAACAATTCCATTTACAATAGCATGAAAATAAAGAAAACAATACATTTTTAAAAAAGTTTAAGATTTGTACATTAACAATTACACACATTGTTGACAGAAATTACAGAAGGCCTAAAGAATTGAAAACTGACATCCCACACTAATGAATTGGAAGGCAAAACTTAATATATCAATAATCTATAATGATCTACTAAATCAATACAATTGCTCTCAAACCTCAGCTACTTTTTTCTATAAAATCACAACTGATGTTCAATTTATATGAAAATGCAAAGAAACGAGATTAGCCAATACAACTTGAAAAGAACAACAAAGTTTGGGCTCACTCTTCCAGATTTCTATCATTTACTACAAAGTTTCAGTAGTCAGTACAATGTGGTATTGCATACGGATAAACTTGTAGATAAATTGGATGTAATAAAAGTTGAAAATAAATTCCTTTTTATGGTCAACTGATTTTAGACAAGGTTACCAAGATAATTAAATAGGGAAACAATATTTATAACAAATCTTACTGAGACAAAAGTATATTAACATGCAAAACAATGATAGTTGAGCCCTACCTGACAACATATACAAAAATCAAATCAAGATGATTATAGACCTAAATATTAAAGCTAAAATTATAAAATTCTTATAAGAAAATATGGGAGCAAGGGTTCTGTAAATAATGTTTCTTGGATATGAAGCAAGATAAGAAAGCAAAATGAGAAAGAGTTCATTGATTTGACTTCATCGAATTAAAAACTTTTGCGCTTCAAAGGACATCATTCAGATAGGGAAACTCAACACATATAATCATAGCAACATTTGAAATTTATATACCTGATAAGAGACTTGTACCTAGAAAATATAAATACCACTTATAACTCACTAGTAAAAATGTGAATAACTTAGTTAAAAGGTGAAAATTATTTTAATGAACAATTCTCTAAAAAAAATATACATTGGTCAATAAGCACATGAGAAGATGCTCAACACTATTAGTCATTAGACAAATTCAAATCAAATCCTTGATGCGATATTACTTTGTACCCAGTAGGAGGGCTCACATAAAAAAATAGAAACACAATTACAAGTGTTGCCAAGAATTTGGAGAAATCAGAATTATTCTAAAATATTGGTGGATTTGTAAAATGGTGCAGATCCTTTGAAAAAGAGTTTGAAAGTTTCAAAAAATGATATATATATAGCATATACTCAAGATAATTAAAAACATATGTCCACATTAAAACATGTCATTTTTCTAGCATCATTCTTCATATTAGCAAAAATTCAGATATGACCCAAAAGTTGAACAACTGGCTAACACATAAACTATAACACATAAATTATGACTATGTAGCATAGCCATAATATGGAATAGTATTTGGCAATAAAGAGGAATGAAGTATAGATACATGTGGTAGCATAAATGAAGCTTAAAAACATTATAACAAATTTTAAAAATCCAGATACCTTTAAAAGGCCACATATTAAATAAATCAATTTGTGTAAAATCTGCAGAACAGGCAAATGCACAGAGACAGCAGGTAGATTTGTGTATCCCAGGGGCTTGGGAAGAAAAGAGTGAGTTGTTTCCTTTTTAGAGTGATAAACTGTTCTAAAATTAGATAGTCATGATAATTGCACAACTGTATGAATATACTAAAAACTACTGAATTGTACAAATTTGAAAGTAAATTTTATGGTTTGTATATTATATCACAATAAATCCATTACTTAAAAAATAGTTGATTTGTGTGCTGGGTATGATCTTGAGAACTTGGTATTTATAAATAAGTTTATTTAGGAAATGACTTTATTAGCTACTTTTCACACTGCTATGAAGGATACTACCTGAGACTGGGTAATTATAAAGGAAAGCGGTTTAATTGACTCCCAGTTCCATAGGCTTAACAGGAAACATGGCTAGGAAAGCCTCAGGAAACTTACCATCATAGGAGAGGGAAAGCAGGCACCTTCTTCACAAGGTGGCAAGGAAGAAAATTAATGCAAACACGGGAAAAATTGCCACTTTTAAAACCATCAGATCTTGTGAGACTCATTCACTATCACCAGAACAGCGTAGGTAAAACTGCCCCTGTGATCCAATCACCTCCCTTCTGGTCCCTCCCTCTACACCTGGGAATTATGAGGATTACAATTCAAGATGTGGGGACACAGAGCCAAACCATATCAGTAACAGTCATCTGTATGACTATATATCCTCGTGTTAATGGATTAATGACTAGGTGTGAGATTTATGATGATCTTTATGAATTTTTAATGCTTATTTGATTCACACCCATTGTATGTTTTCAAATGTCTTTATAACTTTATATAATCAAAGTTTTAAAATTTGACATTTGTAACAAAAATGAAGTTAAGAAAATATCAACAAGTTATAGGCGAGCTAAAATGTGATTAGAAAACTAGTTAACATAAAAAGTAACATGATATAGTAAAACTGAAAAGCAATGCTAAAACAGAATGGCTGTTTTCTTTGCCAAAAAATTTTAGCCATCTTAGTTTGCATCTTTGAAACTAATGTTAAATGTCTCAACCCATATTTCTAATTGGGGAAGATTAGCAAACTAATAAATGCAGTGGCAGATATTTATCATAAAATCACCAAGCAGTAGTTAAATCTTCCTTCTGGGATCATTAACTACAGCTTAATTAGTTCTGCTTTAAAATCAGCTTGTACTTTTAACTCAACTACATAATAAAGTATACAAAAGTCATAAAAATATAGTGAAATTAATTTTCTACAATGAAAGTGCAATAATTTAATAATCAGAAATTATTACTTCACATTATTACAGACATGATTTTCTATAATCTGAGAGAAAATTTAAAGATAATTTATATTCATTGAAAGCACTGAAAGGAAATAGGACAAGATAGTCTTAAGGGAAATACTTTTATGAATTTAGAAGAGCATATAAATTATAAGCACACAGGACAGTTACATTTTGTAAAATGGCATTGTCTATGAAACTATTATTTAACTGGAGTAGAATTCTCATATGATGTGGCCAGGGTATCAACATCAATTTTGTGTACCTGGGTATGTTCCAAGCGGGACTGCTGGATCATATGGTAGTTCTATTTTAAGTTTTTCTTGAGGTACTTCCATACTGCTTTCCATAAGGTTTGTACCAATTTATATTTCCACCAACAGTGCACAAAGTCTCCCTTTTCTCCACATTCTTGCCAACACTTTTTATCTCTTCTCTTTTTGATAATGGTCACAACCATGGTTATAATCCTGCAGTAGTCCTTATAAGTTCTGAAATATGTTCTTTTCTCTTTGGCGAAGTAGAATTTCTGAATACTCTGATTTGCTTATTGGAATAAGTAGGAAGGTTTTTTTAACCTCCTAAATTAAGTGGCTTCAGATTTTGCCTTGAAGGGAAAACTAGCAGTGTGTCTCACTCAGTTCACTGCTTTTTACTAGTTATGTTGGTGCAAAAGTAACTGCAGTTTTTGCCATTGCTTTTAGTGGCAAAAACCGCAATAACATTTGCAACAACCTAATATTATCTTGTCTTTGAAGTCTCTAATTTTTTCTGTCTAATCCCTTGAGACCACCAGAAGTTCTGCTTGTTTTTTCTGTATTCTTCAACAGCATCTCTGTGAACTAGCAAATTCTGAATTCAAACCTACTTACCCTGTGCCCAGAATGTTGATTGTTGACTGACAGCTAACATCTCTGTATTTTCCCCTCTCTCAAATGTTGTATCTCCTAGTACAATTTCTTTAGCATCTCCCTGGCATGACTTAAAGAAACAAAAACAGAAATAAAAAGCAAAAACGAAAAAATCCAACTGAGAAACAACAGTTTTTCTTATATATCTTGGATTTTGCCCAGATATATAGTTGTTTTCTTCACTATTAATACCAATGGACTTGACACCATTTACATAGTGTCTGACAACACTCCACCATACTCATAAGCAAAAGTAACACTGACATCTTTTTAATTCTATTTTAAGGAAAATAACTTATCAGCCAAGTGCAGTGGCTCATACCTGTAATCTCAACATTTTGGGAGGCTGAGGTGGGTGGATTACCTGAGGTCAGGAGTTCTAGATCATTCTGGCCAACATGATGAAACCCCATCTCTACTAAAATTACAAAAATTAGCTGAGCGCAGTTATACGTACCTGTAGTCCCAGCTAGTCAGGAGGCTGAGGCAGGAGAATCACTTTAACCCGTGAGGCTGAGCTTGCAGTGAGCCGAGATCGTGCCACTGCACCTAAGCCTGGGCGACAAAGCAAGACTCTGACTCAAAAAAATAAAAATAAAAAAACCCTCCTATACTAAATTTGTTTTATAATCATTATAATTTTCATATAAAATAAAGGTAAGGAAGGGGGAGAAAGGCACATTAAGTAAAGATTTATTTGCTCTTAAGTTTATTCTGACCTCTGAATGTGGAATTGCCTGAGAGTTAAAATGTATGAGTCAATATTTACTCATTTAATTCATATTAATTGAACACATCTGTAGTTAGGTAAAAAATCATAGACCTGGAACTTACAGAGTTAATTTGTCTAGTGCAAGGTAACATTATATTACAATTATATCACACAGCATCACCTTATGTTCATCATATTATATAAATGTATGTCATAGAATAGAAATCTAGGGAAATCAACTGAGATAACTAGGGCTGATGATTTAATGTCCCTTTATATAAATGTGTATTTTATTTATATTATAATCATGTATTTGTCCTTCAAACTAGTGGTTCTGGTTGCTATTATTATGCACCATATCTGTGACTGTGATAAAATACACAGTGACCAGCTGCCCCTTCTGTTCTGACATCCTTGTGAGCTATTTGACAAATTATTACTTTGGACTCTGCCAATAGAGATTTTCTCTGTCCTCAGGAAGGCTGCTACTTACCCTTGCAGCAAACCATGTTTTTCTTCAAATCGAGTCATTCTTCTGCCGTTTGTTTTCTTCTATCTTAGCCTCCTGCTGCTTCTCCCTGCCATTGACATAGATGGCACATTGCTTCAATTATGCTTTGTGCATCTTTGAATTAGTCTTGCCTGCTTTTTGTACAATTTCCCTTTTTTCAGGTCACTCTACTATCTCAGATTTAACATGTAGGTAAAATTCTTTAGGGAGTGAAAAGCCCAGTATGGGAGAGTCATGGGGAATGTGGGTTTTCCGTCTACAGTGAATTCCTGAAGACTTTGTTCTTCTATTTTAAATGTAGCTCCTGTGAGAGGAAAATGAAACCTTTCCTCAGAATAGGTGAAGAGAAGCGTTGGGTCACAAAAGAAACATTTCCAAATAAATAAATTATACATGCTTTTAATAATCTGAGTAAAATATTAGCAACTCTAATCATAACCATGACTTCCCCAAGGAAACGTCAAAGTAACCATCGTTTTTCATGTGCTCACTGAGCACCCACGAAGCATGATCCCATCCAAGGGTTATCTACTTCATCCTGTCCAATGGATCAAATTCTCATTATGACAGCTTAAATAATAGCAGACAAAAAAAGAAATCATATTTATTGACACAGTTCCCTGAAAATGGTGATGCTTTCAGAATTTGAACAGAAAGATAAGATTTATCTAGCATAGAGGCCTGTGTGCAAAGTGATACAAACAGGGAAGGAGTACAGTATACTCGAGGCACTGGAAAGAAGGAAAAGAAAAATTGTATTTTAATATTTTAATACAAGAAGGTCTCTATCAGTCAATTTCTTAATTTCTTATATATATATTTTTTATCATACCTTAAGTTCTAGGGTACATGTGCACAACGTGCAGGTTTGTTACATATGTGTACATGTGCCATGTTGTTTTCTTTTTTTTTTTTTTTTTTGAGACCGGGTCTCATTCTGTCACCCAGGCTAGGAGGTTGAGGTGTGGTGGCATGATCTTGGCTCCCTTCAACCTCCACAGCCTGGGCTCGAGAGATTTCCCCCCACCTCAGCCTTCCTAGTAACTGCCACCATGCCTATTTTTGTATTTTTTAGTAGTCATGTGTTTTCGCCACGTTGCCAGGCTGGTCTCTGTCACTTGAGCTCAAGGGATGCAGTTGCCTTGGCCTCCCAAAGTGCTGAGATTACAGGCATGAGACACTGTGCCCAGCCTCTATTGGTCAATTTCTATGTTTCAGCCTTTCCCTTTGCCCCCATTATGTTCTACAAATGCTGGACTCCTGCTGTAGATGTGGAAATGAGACATTTTCTAATTATTCCATTTTCTTTCTTATCTCAATGTCCTTTGTTTCTGTTTTTGTTTGTTTTTCTTTTTTGTTCTTGTTTCTCTTCTGCGTTTTCTTTGCCATATTTAGTTGTCAGTGTTTTACAATAAAGAAGAGGCATATTAAACCCTCTTTGTGTGGAAAGAAATGTAATAGATTCTCTAGTCTGTCACACTTCATATATTATTATGCCATCAAAAACCTGTAAGCATGATAATAAAATAAAAACCCAAGGCAATAGTAGCTGCCAGTGGGTTTTACAGATTAATCACTATATGCTGTAAATAATATGGATTTCAATGGACTCTGAAGAAGATTTTTTGAGTTAAAGCATATGGGCTACAGAAGCTTCCTAAAATCTTTAGGAATTAGGATAGCCACTTGTGACATTACTGAAGTAGGGTGAAAAGTGAGGCAGAAACATCATATGGCCCTCAATTTCCACTTTAGCCCCTTTCTTTAGTTAGACCCATCACTTTGACTTTAGCATTTATAGGAAGTTTTAGGTAATATAAATTAGTAATTTAAAAGCTGTCCTTCAGAAATGTATTAGTTGGCATACCACTCCCTTGAAACACTCCTAAAAAAAAATGGAAATGTAAATATTTTAGAAATTCTGCATGAAATAGTCTCCACCTGAAAATAAATTAACATGTTCTAATATATCCTATTACCTCTAATGAATATTTTTGCTTAACTCTCCAATCAGTATTTCCAAATTTATTTGACCCCAAAAATTATTTATTTTGTTCCGTAACACTCCTTAACACTCTTGTATTTTATCTCAGATGTTTTCTTCTAACGTAACATTTCTTAACATCTCAAGGAATTGGGGTTCTGCCAAACACCTTAAAGTAATTGTTGTGCCAAAACAGATACATGAATGACTGATTAAAACAGTGCTCATTAACTCTTATCTCTCTAGTTTCTCTTTTATACTATTTTCAGAGTTGCTTTCTAAAACATATTTTGGCTGGGTGCAGTGACTCCCAGCACTTTGAGAGGCCAAGGCCAAAGGGTCACTTGGGGCCAGGAGTTCAAGGTCAGCCTAGGCAAAATAGCAAGTGCTCATCTCTCCAATTTTTTTTTTAATTTTTTTTTTAATTTTTAAATAATTAACTGGGCGAGGCTGAGGTAGGAAGATCACTTGAGCCCAAGAATTCAAGGCTGCAGTGAGCTATGATCATGATCATGCCACTACACTCCAGCCTGGGTGATAGAGGGAGAACTTGTCTCTAAAAAATAAATAAATAAAAATAAAATTAAACATATTATAATCTTCTGGAAAAAAGTCAAAAGGACACATTTTGTCTATGTATAAATATATGTATATTTTATTAAATATTTATATATGTGATAATAGTTGCTATGTTCTATATTCAATATGCATTTTCATATTTTTTTTTTTGAGATGGAGTTTCACTCTTGTTGCTCAGGCTGGAACGCAGTGGTGTGATCTCAGCTCACTGCAACCTTCACCTCCAGGTTCAAGTGATTCTCCTGTCTTAGCCTCACGTGTAGCTGGGATAACAAGCTCCTGCCACCACGTCCCGCTAATTTTTGTATTTTTAGTAGAGACAGGGTTTCACCATGTTGGCCAGGCTGGGCTGGAACTCGTGACTTCAGGTGATCCGCCTGCCTCTGCCTCCCAAAGTGTTGAGATTACAGGCTTAAGCCACTGTGCCCGGCTGCATTTTTATACTTTGCATTCTTAAATTTCCCTTACTTTCAATCAGAATGAATCATTTCTTCAAAGCAGTATCCAAGTTGCATCTTATCTTCTTAAGCTATGCTATTTTAATCTTTCTAATATCATCCCATTTTTTTCTCCAGTCAAAATCATATTCATCTGTCATATATTTACATATTAATACTGTATTTGACTTAAATTTAACATCCTCTATAAGTTTTGTAGAAACGTAAATTATGCACTGAGTTTTCTTATGTGTTCCCAGAGGTCATGTGTTGTATCTCAACTACAAAATGTATTTAAATCCAAGTTGTACTATAATTGAATTATAACATTTATGTGTCTCTCAAATTTTAATGCAGTGTTTTAATCATGCAATGACTCAAATGCTGAAAGTTGATATTTTCAACAAACTTTCCTCGTTATTTTTCCTTTGGGTGTTTTTGTTGTCAATATCTAAAGCACATATTGGAATACTTTATTTCGTTTATATGAATATTTAAAGGCAAAATTCAAGTCAGCAACATTAATTAATATCATTTAGTGCCTGAAACAGGGCCAGGCAAATAACAGGCTTAATAAATACTTTTCAGGTGGAAAGGATTCAAGCATCTGTTTTTCCAAGTTGTTGATATTTGTTCCACTTGATAACCTTTCCTTTTTAGCTCTTCGGGTTTTTTTTAAGTTATTATATTTATTGAAACATTTCCACGGGAATCTTTAGAAGACTTTTACAGATGCACTATTAGCAGGCTGGACTACACAGGGAGTCTAGGAGTCCAGCTTCATTCAATAGTATTTGAGTAACTAAACTTGATAGAGCAGCAAGGGAACAGATGCATTTTTACTAGAAGTGAAGACTTGTGTTCTTGTAGAATTCTGATATATAAGAATGCCACTTGTTGGCCCATAAGAAAATAGAAAATTATGCTCTGTGTATGTCTAGCTAAGCTAAATATGTTTACAAAAATAACTTTTCTGTCACATTCCATTATATGGGTGAACAGTCAAACAGGTAGGAAGAGAATAAAACGCTCACATATTTTAGAATTTTATACTCAGAATCTCTTCCCTCACACACACAAAATGAAAATATAAGATGAATAATTGAAAACTTTAAGGAACTTCTGGGCATATTTTTCATTGCTATATTTATTTCTCACATATTACCAGTTTTTATGTTTACTTAGTTCCAGATTCCATTAAGTAGGACTGCTTCAGTTTGTATTATCAGAGCTCTTTTACATTTAGAGTTGCTCATTTTCTAGTATGAGCACATTGAGGATCTATTTTGCATATGGAGTCTGAATTATTTAGAGACCACCAGTGACTTTCATTTTTCTTTGAACTTAGAAAATCATTTTCTGCCCAGTTATGGAGAAACATATCAAAATATTTGTTGACTTTTCTGTGCTATCCTGAGCACTTCATTTTTTTCCTGGAAAAAAAAAGAGAGACAGTATTGTGAATATTATACCATCCAAAATAGTTTAGAGTCAAGTTAAATGCATATTAATTTCTTCTATATCTTGGGTTTTTATTTTATGCCATGTGTGGTGGAGGGCTGTGTAACGAAGTTGGTTGAGAGGGTCTTTGCCTTTCAAAATGCCAAGTATAGAATTCTTCTCTACATGCTATAGCTACTATGTAGTGGTGCATTTCTCTAGTTTTCAGATATTGAAATAATATGCAACCATCCTGAAAGGTGATGCTTTTTTTAGTTTTCATGTTTTGGTTGGCAAATGAGTTATTAATTATTCTACATGATTGAAAGTTCTAGAAAGTCATTTTAAAATTGACAAGTATATGTGTTTATATAAAGAGACACCTTCATAAAGTCCATTGAATATTTTCTGGCTCAGAATCAGGGATGGGGAGTCTCGACAAGAATTCCTGTTTAATTAGCAGTGCTCAGTCAATACCCACCAAATATACCACCTCATCTTCTTTATTTCTGGCTTACTCTTTTTTTCAATAACCTACATTCTTTTCCCCCTCCATCCTAGTTTGGGGGGCGGGGGGCGGTACTTGTCCATTGCATGTTTGCATGGAGATACATAATATGCTTTCCTCTTTTTAAATATTTTTCCTGTTTCTGTGTTATCGTCTCTCAGGGAGTCAAAAGTAACTACCATGTGAAATACCACTAATTACTATAGAAATAGGGAAAGACAGAAAAAAATGTGCATTAACTCTTCAAGGCTATACTCCAGTGATTTTATATGTCATTTATGTTCATCTTTCATTAGCTATAAGAGTGAAATGCAATTTTAGTTTACATCAAGGAGGAAGAGAAATAGAAATGCTATAGATCAGTACTAAAGACTACCACAAGGCATTAGTTTAATCCAGTTGCAGTTTCCAATTTATTTTAAATTTTTAATGAGAGGAGATTAAGTTAAAAATTTTAATTCTAAAACCTCAATCTAACAAAAATGTTATAAAAAACCCAGAGCCATAATTCAGCTTACTACAAAAAATAACTCATGTCCTATGTGATATCCAATAATTGTCACAATAATGTGACTTCAGGTGGCAGGAAGGAATGTGCATGTACCACACCATCTAAGAGCTAGGGGGCATTTTAGGGTGAATTGGATGAATTATCTGTCTTATCTCTTACTTTGAGGCGCTATGAATTATTCACTCTAGCACAATTGGACTCTGAAAATGTAAACCATTTTTGCTTCTTATTGGCAGAGTTAAAATTAGATTTCCCATTTTTCAAGGAATAATTTGCCTACAGTTAATATGTACTCAGTACAGTAGGCAAAATTCCAGAAAGGATTTAAAATGCATGGGTTTCTGCTTTGTGTTTGTGTAGTTCAGATGTTACCCATAGACTCAGAAAGAGTTTAAATGGGATTTAGGTTCTCCTTCTCTGGCTCTCTTCTTTCTAAAATTTAGCCCCTTAACTTCCGGTAGATGTGGGCATGGATTCCCTGGACATTTTCCTATGGTATTTCTTTTAAGCTAGCAAGTGTGTTTTTATATAGAATTTCAGTCATCTGCAGAGTGTAGACCATCATTCCATAGGGTGAGAAGCCATAAAAAATAGGGTATTGATCTTATAATGTTTCCTTCTTTAAAGTGTTAAATTCCCTCTGCTATCTGCCCACATTCCTAAATTATCCAGAAACTCTGCATGGGAATTAGTCTGATAGGGGCTACACAGGCCTACCTGAAGCATACATCTTTTTGCTTTCAACTTTATTAAGGTATAACTAACAAAATTGTATGTTTTTGGAGTGTATAAAGTATAAAATGTATACATTGTGAAATAATTAAGCTAATTATCACATCCTCACATATTTAATGCGAGTATGTGTGTGTGTGTGTGTGTGTGTGTGATAGCATTTAAGATCTATTCTCTTAGCAAATTTCAAGTATACAATAGTATTATTAACTATGGTAACTATTATGAAGATTAGATCCTCTTAAAATATTCATCTTATAAATGAAAGTTTGTACCCTTTAACCAACATCATCTCATCTCTACCACCTCCCAAACCCTCGCAACTGCAATTACTCTCTGTTTCTATAGTTTCCACCTCTTGAGATAACTTGTATAAGTGAGAACATACAGTATTTGTCATTTTTGTGACTTACTTTACTTTGTATGATGTCTTTAAGGTTCTTACATGTGTCAAAAATGGCAGAATTTTCTTCTATTTTATGGATGATAATATTCCATTGTATACATCTATGCCACATTTTCTTTAGCCAGTCATCTCTCAATAGATACTCAGGTTGTTGCCATGTCTTGATTATTGTAAATAATGCTGCAGTGAACATGGGAGTACAGATATCTCTTCCACATACTGATTTTAATTTCTTTGGATATATACCCAGGAGTTAGATTGCTGGAACATTTGATACTTATTTTTAAATTTTTTGTAGAGACTCCATACTGTTTTCTATCAAGGCTATAGAAATTTACATTCTCAGTAACAGTAAATAAAAGTTTCCCTTTCTCCGCATCCTCACCAACATTTATCTTTTAAAATTATGTAATTATTTTATTTTATTTTCATTTTATTAATAAAGATATCTCTCATGCAGAATAATTCAAAATGATTTATTTATAATAGATATTTTACTCTCAAAGAGGTTGAGTGTAACTTCCTACTCCTTAAATTGAGTTATACCTAGTGACTTCAAAACTCTAAGAAAAACTATATTATTTCTTTCTCTTTGTATATTTATTTACTTATTTAACTGACATATAAAATTATATTTATGTATTAGGTAGAACATGTTGTTTTGAAATAATGTATACATTGTGGAACAGCTCAATTGAACTATTAATAGCATATATGGTATCTCACATATCTTTTTTCAGCGAGAACAGTGTATATTGTTATTCACTTTAAAATATGAAGGAAAGTAAGATAGCATAGTTCAGGAGGGAAGTCTTTGTTAGCTCAGAGTTGTTTAAAAAGATTCCTTGTTCCATGTCACCAACTATAGCCCATGGGTCAAACCTAGTCAGCCACACCTTCATGAATGGCTTTTGAGCTATGAATTGTTTTCACAATTTTGAATAGTTGTACAAAATTCAAAAGTGGAATGATATTTTCTGACACATTAATGTTTTACAAAATTCATAAAATTGAGTGGTTGTGACAGAAACCACAAAGCTAACAGTTTCTATTCTAGCCTGTTACAGAAAAAGAGTGCTGACTACTCTAGAACATGGTGTAGCCCTGTATGAGCACCAAATAATTAGAAACCACTTGCTGTTTATCACAGTCCTTTGCAGATCCTTCTTCCCCTCTGGTATTACTACTAGACCTGTCCCATGGCTTTGTGACTTACTTTACCTGGAAAGACTATGATACAGAGTGAAGTGTTATCTACTTCCAAAATGCGTAATATAATGGTGATACTACTTCCAGTAAACATAGTAATATAGAGATTCTAATGTAGAAGAAGTCACAGTGATACCATTTTACCATCTATTTAGGAATATCCAGATGAAATAATCACTTTGGAAGACTATCTGTCAATATCTATGATACTTATGCCAACTGAGTATCTACTGAAAATGATTCCACTCCTGGGTGTATGCCTCAAATTTATAAATTTATATTTCTACCAAAAGATATTTACAAGAAACTTCAGAGAACTTTGGTCATGGGGGACAAAATTTGGAATAAACCAAATGCCTATCAAAAATAGAATATATAAAGAATTTTTTAATGCAATACTACATGTGAATAATAAGAAAAATACTACTGTTACAGCAAATACCATAATAAATAACAGAAGTCAAAAAATATGTCTATATCATGCAACTTATATAAAATTGTCAACAGACAAAACTAATCTAAGATAATAGAAGTCCAAATAGTGGTTACTTATGGGAGAGTATGACTGGGAGGAATATTGGAAATATTCTCTATGTGGATATAATTAGTGCTGCTACGTACACACATGCATACACATACATATGTGTGTATTTATTCTTTGGAATGTATACTTAACATTTGTGTATTTTACTGTTTGTATGTTGTCCCAAAATTTAAGAATGAAGGAAATTCAGGCAACCCAGTATAATTGAGTCTTTGTTAGTCCAGAGTTGTTTAAAAGTCTCTTTTGATAAAAACAAAAACAAAAAAAACCAGAAAACCTAAATAAACAAAAGATCATCCTTAGATATTTGGTTTCAGTCTCCCAAAAAAAGCATGTTTCAACATTGATTCATTTTGTTTCATATTCTTTTACAGACAGAATTCTATGGAGAGACAGTAACTTTAGTCATTGGGCAAATCTGAGAACATACAGTGTAAAAAGTGTGTGCAGCTAGTATAGTGTCCCCAGGGGAAAAGGGTATAAAAGAAGACTTGCTGAATGAATTGTATAGTCTTTTTATCTTCTGAAACCATGGAATAATCTTGACATTAAGACTAGAATATAATTGCAAACGTAATTAGAAAAATGGTTTCAAGAACTGTTTGAAGAACCATTTCAAGTTCTTTGTTTTCAATTATCCTCAATTTTGGTTTTCCTGTCTTCTAAAATGAAACACATCAGCAGCATTGCTAATAAGTATAATTCTTAGAAATCAGAAAAAATGGCAAAATACACTATCATGCGTGCCATTGAAATAAAAATACATTTCTTAATGAATGCTTATATGTTATAAGTGCTGTCTTTTCTCAAGGGATCCCTTATACAATAAAGTTCCTGTGCTCAGACAAATTCAGACATTTTGTTAGACATCATTTTGCTGACATTTACTGACATTTGACCCATAATGCTTCCCTTTAGGAGAAGATAGGATACAACCTGTGCTTGCTCTTCTGGAACCCTTTATCCTGTAACCTAATTTAAAGGGTTTATTTGGAATATATATATGCGTGTATATATATATATATGTATATGTATATGTGTGTATATATGTATATATATACACCCATATATTAATAAAAAAACAGAAAACCTAAATAAAAGAACATTCTTAGATATTTGGTTTCAGTCTCCCAAAAAAAGCATGTTTCAGTATTGATTCATATATATGTGTATATGTACATGCACACACATATGTATATATATGTATATATGCACATAGACACGTGTGCACGCACACACACACACACGCACATTTTATGTCTCACTCTGTCGCCCAGGCTAGAGTGCAATCTCAGCTCACTGAAACCTCCACCTCCCAGTTCAAGTGGTTCTCCTGCCTCAGCCTCATCAGTGGCTGGGATTACAGGCATGTGCCACCACACCTGGCTAATTTTTTGTATTTTTAGTAGAGATGGGTTTTCACCATGTTAGCCAGGCTGGTCTTGAACTCCTGACCTCAGGTGATCTGCCTGCCTCGGCCTCCCAAATTGCTGGGATTACAGGCATGAGCCACCGCACCCAGCCAAGGCTACCTTTTTAGTTAAGACAGTAAAACGATCATGAGCCCAGGCTTATTAGTGAAATCAACAAAGTGAACTTTAAGATATCTGTACAGTATATAATAATTCTTTCTGAATTGCTCTTGTGAATTAAGAATAAAACAATTTGGCTACTCTAAAAAAATTGTTAAATTGGCAAGCTTAAACTACTTTAAGGGCAAGAACAAGTCTTATTGTCAAAACAAATAATTTACAGAAAAAAAATCAAGAAAACATCTTAAGGGATAATACTATAAAAACATTTAAATATTTTATTTATCTGGACTTTGTTTTACAAAAAATCTGCCCTCTGTTGTGAGAGCTTGCAATGAGTAAGGATGCTTTAGTAATCTTTTTCTCTTTTCCTTTTTTAAAAATCCAGTTTTTCTGCTAGAGGCAGAGCTGTTTCTGGAGAAAGACATTAAATCATGCTGCTGGCTCTGCCCCATTATTTTATACACTCATAATGAAACTGGAAATATCTTCAAATAGAAATTTATATGGTAGCGCTAAATAACTTCAAACTCAGTGTGTTTCTTCAAGGATGAACTAAGTGTTCAATACAGGTTTTGCTTAATAGTCAAGCAGAAGCACACTGAAAATCCTTAAAGAGTAGGAAAGAGCTGAGATTTCTACAGTTTTCAACACGGTAAAGTTTTAGTAATGACAAAACATTTCTATTAAACATGTTGATTTTCCCCCAGCATTGCATTCACCAAAATTTTTTTGGTAGGTAAAACTGAGCAACAGAAAAATATCAGTGATAGCCCTGCGTAGTAAATGAAAAACAAGACAAAGGTGCCCTAAGAGATGATGTAAATACAGCATTACATAATATTTAATCTACTACAGATACCCAGTAGCATATGTATGAAGTTAAAATTAACAGGCTCCAGGCTGGGAAACATTCATTGTCTTCCTACTAATGACTCCCTAATGGACAGCTTCAGTGCACGATGTGGTGTGTTTTCACATAGAATCATTTTACCACAGACTGACTTTCTTGCCCAGTCTAATTTGCAGAAGGGATAAAAATACTTGGAAGTGAGACGTTTAGAGAAAAAAAAAAGTTTTTTTAACAGAGTAATTTTGTAAGATACCACTATATGTGGATCCTACACATTCACATGTTTATCTTGTGTGAAGTGGAATCATCTATTAACTGCATATTTCAATTCAAATTGTTGAAAGATTCTGAGATGATGCTCGCACTTGATTAATAATAAAATCCTATTCTCTAGGTAGATATAAGTCAGTAGTCCAAATAAAAGTTCTGAAAGTAAACATTCCTCTTAGAGAAACGTACAAGAGCAATTTACAGAATCTTATGGTATATGGGATTTTGAAGATGACTTGTTTGGACCAATAGGAGAGAACATCCTAATAGAGGCTTTGAGGGAAGAACTTTGACACCGTGCCAAAGGGCTCACTTAATGTAATACAATTTTCTTTAAAGGCTATTTTGAGTATCTGGATATGAGAACCCATCCTTATTTTTACTTGAGGCATTAACGTTGAGAAAGTGTTGGTCTCTTCCACAGGTAGAATTTTACAGTAGAAAGCTGGAAAATTGCTTTTATTGATACCTATTGGTTTTTGTTTTTCATAGAGCTTTTCTAAGTTCCAGTAAGACTGAAATTAATTTAATACATTAAAATGTTTGTTATGGAAAACTCTGAGTATTTATGAAGTGTTGGTAAATCTCTAATCATGGCTACTTGCATCTGATTGGTTAGACTTTCAAACTGAACCCATAGAGAAAACGCTATCATAGTAAAATGTCCCATATAATCAGGTGTGTTTCATACATACATTTATGAAGAAATAAATTGACATGTGTGAACCTATTGTAACCATTTTACTTTAGATTTCCAAGATCTTATAGTGATTTAAGATGAGATTTCTAGCACTTATAGTATGAAATTTCTGCTATTCAAAATTTGTAATAATTTCATTCATATTGTGATATACATGAAATCATGTAATATATAATTAATGAAGTGAAATATGTAAAAGTTATATTCCTGTGCAATTCCTGAAAGATAATAGATTAATTTCAGGAGTTAGCACAATTTTTGACTGCATAAATGCCTTAAGTATTACAAGTATTTATTTCCTGTTCACTACATCAAAATCAGATGAATCTCCATTATTCAACACTTGGGTAATAATGACTATTTGCAATAAGTTTTTGAAAGAAAAATAATGGACTTCTTTTCCAATGAATTAATTTGGATTGCTGTTAGAATCTCTAGGATTTTGTTTTATGTAAGAAACAAATGATTGTCTAGACTCACATTGTATGCTTTAATGCAATTAAAAATAATATTTTGCATCCTTTATTTGACCTATAAAGTAAAGAGAAAAAAAGGAAAAATAGCAGAGCATATATTTCTGATCATACAGAAAAAGTGCATCTTTCTTTTATATTACAAATATAGTCTAATAAAATAAAGTCAACTTTATTATTTTCACTGAATATCCTACTGGAATAACAGTCTATGAGCTATATCCTCCAATTATATTTGATTATAATATTTGCATATTGTCATATATAGATTTTTTAGAAAATTCAATAGTAGGAAAATGTGAGTTCTTGTGCTATATGTTTTTAAATTTTCTCCAGTGTTTTCACTTCCATTAACCTATTATACTAATTTGCTGCATCGATGTGATAATATACACCAATAGTTCTCAACATTAAAAGAAAAATAGAATTATATGAGAAATTTTAAATCCTACCAACACCTGGTCCCATCCCAGATATTCTGATTAAGTTAAGAAGAGACATCCCCCAGGAATTGTGAAACAAATTTATGAGAAAAAGCAAACAACCGCATTAAAAAGTGAGCAAAGGATATAAACAGACACTTTTTAAAAGACAAACATGCAGCCAACAATCATATGTAAAAAAAGCTTAACATCACTGATTATTAGAGAAATGCAAGTCAAAACCACAATGAGATACCATCTCACACCAGTCAGAATGGTTATTATTTAAAAGTGAAGAAATAACAGATGTTGCTGTGAGGTTGCAGAGTAAAAGAAACACTTATACACTGTTGGTGGGAGTGTAAATTACTTTAACCATTGTAGAAGGCAGTGTGGCAACTCCTCAAAAACCTAAAGACAGAAATAACATCTGACCCAGTGATCTAATTGCCACGTATATATCCAAATGAATATAAATTATTATAAAGACAAATGTATGCACACGTATGTTCATTGCAGCACTATTCACAATAGCAATGACATGTAATCAACCTCAGTGCCCATCAGTGGTAGACCAGATAAAGAAAATGTGGTACATATACACCATGAAATACTATACAGCAATGAAAACGAATGAAATCATGTCCTTTGCAGAGACATGAATGGAGCTGGAGACCATTATCCTTAGCAAAATAAGGCAGGAACAGAAAACCAAATACCACATGTTCTCACTTATAAATGGGAGCTAAATGATGAGAATACATGGACATGTAGAGGGGAACAACACACACTGGGGCCTCTCAGAGTGGAGGGTGGGAGGAGAAAGAGGATAAGAAAAAAAACTAATGGGTACTAGGCTTAATACCTAACTAATAAAATAATCTGTACAACAAACCCCCAGGACACAAGTTTACCTGTCTAACAAATCTGCAAATGTAACCCTCAAAAAGTTTAAAAAATATTTTAAAAGAAGACCAAAGAAACCAAATTCTCAAGTTGATTCTAATGTATATCCAGGTTTTGGAGTTATTATTGTATAGAACTCAGGTTGAGCATAATAATTTTATACAATGTATCATTTTAAATAAACTCATTTAATATGCCTTGTATTATATAACATATATCATTTCCCCATCTTCATTCATAAACAGAGAAAGTTTAAAAAGTAAATTAAAAAGGTGTTCCTATTTCCTATTCTCTAGAGTCCTGAGCTTTAGTTTTGACATTCATAAGTATGTAAAATATGCATACTTTACACTTTAATTAGCTCTTTTTGTTTTTCTATAATTGCAGTTTGCTAGATTTCCATCAGATTGCTAGGTCCTATTCTAAGGGAGAGTTATCCCAGCATCAGGTGTAATATAACAGCTTAGAATTAAGCCTCAAGAGAATGCAAAAGGCTGGTTTACTGGCTTCTGTATAATGTGGATACCAGAATCTTGACTTCTATAACAGTGATTTTGTTTTAAATTTTGTGATTTTTATTTTTAATTGGGGTTTACTATATTTGAAAAACAGCACTTTGTCAAAGCGACCCAACTCAAAAATTATAGGTATGCCACAAAAACACTGTGGATTAAGTTCTAGACAACCTCGATAAAGAAATATCACAATAAAGTGAGTCACACAACTTTTTTGGTTACCCAATGCATATCAAAGTTATGCTTACAATATACTGTAGTCTATTAAGTGTTAAATAGCATAATGTCTATAAAAACAATGTATAAACTTTCATTTAACAATACTTTATTGCTAAAAGAAAATAGTAAATAATTGCCTGAGCCTTGGAAGTGTCATAACAATTTTGCTGCTAGAGTCTTGCCTCAAGGCTGATGGCTGCTGACTGACCAATGTGGTCATTTCTGTAATTTGAGGTGGCTGTGTCAATTTCTTAAAATAAAACAGCAATGAAGTGGGCCACATCAATTGACTTTTCCATTAAAGATATCTCTGGAGCATGTAAAACTGTTTGATAGTATTTTGAGAATCAAAACGTGTCCATATCTCATAGGCTGAAAGCTAGGTCTTTTTGTGCCAAACAGCAAGCCACGTTGTAAATGAAATGAAAAGTTACTGAAGGTAATTAAAAGTGCTACACCAATGAACACACAAATGACAAGAAAGCAAAACTGATTGCCACTGCTTTATCAACTAAGTTTACGTAGTGTTCTAAATCTTTTTTTTTTGTCATTTTAACAATTTTCACAGCATCTTCACCAGGAGTAGATTCCTTCTCAAGAAACCAATTTTTCTTCTCATCAATAAGTAATAACTGCTCATTCATTCAAGTTTTATCATAAGACTGTAACAATTCAGTACACTTCTAATACTGGTTATCTTGCTAGTTCCTCCAAATCTGCAGTTACTTCCTCCACTGAAGTCGTGAACCCCTCAAAGTCATCCATGAAGTTTAGACGCAACTTTTTCCAAATTCTTGTTAATGTGGGTATTTTGACCTCTCATAAATCACAAATGTTCTTAATGGCATATCAAATGGTGAATTTTTTTCCGGAAGGTTTGCAACTTATTTTGCCCAGATATGTCAGGGGAATCATTATTTAAGGTAGCAGCAGTAGCCTCATGAAATGTATTTTTTAAATAGTAAGACTTAAAAATTCAAATTTCTCTTGATTCGTGGGCTACAGAGTGAATGTTGTATTAGCAGGCATGAAAACAACATCATCTCCTTGAACATCTCCATCAGAGGTCTTAGATGACTAGGTACACGGTCAATGAGCAGTAATAGTTTAGAAAGAAATCTGTTTCTGACACACAGATTTCAACATTGCACTCAGAATATTCAGTAAACCATGCTGTAAACAGATGTGCTGTTATCCAGGTTTTGTTATTCCATTTCTGGAGCGCAGTCAGAGTAGAATTTGCACAATTTTAATAATTGAAGTCACCAACTGCATTAGCTACTAACACGTGAGTTAGGCTGTCCTTTGAAACTTTGAAGCCAGGCATTGACTTCTACTGTCTAGCTAAGAAAGTCCTAGATGGCATCTTCTTCGTCAAATAGAAGGCTGCATCATCTACATTAAAAATAGGTTGTTTACTGTAGCCATGCTCGTGAATGATCTTAGCTAGACTTCTGGGTAACTTCCTGCTGCTTCTATGTCAGCACTCGCTGTTTGTGTTATGGAGATGGTTTCTTTGCTTAACCCTATAAATATACTTCTGGTAACTTCACACACTTTTTTTCCGCAGCTTTCGTACCTCTCTCACCCTTCATAGAGTTAAAAGCCTTGTTCTGAATTAGGCTTTGACTCAAGAGAATGCTGTAACTTTTTTGGTCTTCTATTCAGACCAGTAAAACATTCTTCATATCAGCGATCAATTTTGTTTTCTTGTCATGTGTGTGTCACTTGTGTAGCACTTTTAATTTCCTTCAATAACTTTCCTTTGCATTTACAACTTGGCTTACTATTTCTCACAAGAGACCTAGCTTTCAACCTATCTTGGCTTTCAACATACCTTCCTCAATAAGCTCAATCATTTGTAATTTTTAATTTAAAGTGAAACATGGAAATCTTCCTTCCTTCCCTCCTTACAAACCATTGTATTGTTACTAATTAGCCTATTTTTTTCCATAAGTTATTGGGGTACAGATGGTATTTGGTTACTTCAGTGGTGATTTGTGAGATTTGGGTACAATTATCACCCAAGAAGTATACATTGCACCATATTTGTAGTCTTATACCTCACCTGCCTCCCATTCTTCCCCCTAAGTCCCCAAAGTCCATTGCATCATTCTTATGTCTTTGGGTCCTCATAGCTTAGCTCCCACATACCAGTGAGAACATATGATATTAGGTTTTCCGTTCCTGAGTTACTTCACTTAAAATAATAGTCTCCAATCTCATCCAAGTCACTGCAAATGCTGTTAATTCATTCCTTTTTATGGCTGCATAGTACTCCATTGGGTGTATGTATACACACATACACACACACACACACACACATATCACAGTTTCTTTATCCACTCTTTAATTGATGGGCATTTGGGTTGGTTCCAGAATTTTGCAATTGTGAATTGTGCTGCTATAAACATACACGTGCAAGTATCTTTTTCAAATAATGACTGCTTTTCCTCTGGGTAGATACCCAGTAGTGGGATTGCTGGATCAAATGATAGTTCCACTTTTAGTTCTTTAGAGAATCTCCACACTGTTTTCCATAGTGGCTGTACTATTTTACATTCCCACTAGCAGTGTAGAAGTGTTCCCTGTTCACCACATCCACATCAACATTTACTGTTTTTTGATTTTTTGATTATGGCCATTCTTGCAGGAGTAAGATGGTGTCACATTGTGGTTTTGATTTGCATTTCCCTGATCATTAGTGATATTGAGCGTTTTTCATGTTTTTTGGCCATTTGTATATCTTCTTTTGATAATTGCCTATTCATGTTCTTAGCCCACTTTTTGATGGGATTGTATTTTTCTTACTGGTTTGTTTGAGTTTGTTGTAGATTCTGGATATTAGTACTTTGTTGGATATACAAATTGTGAAGATTTTCTCCCACTCTTTGGGTTTTCTGTTTGCTGACTGTGCCTTTTGCTGTGGAAAAGCTCTTTAGTTTAATTAGGTACAAGCTACTTATCTTTATTTTTATTGCATTTGCTTTTGGGTTCTTGGTCATGAAATCCTTGCCTAAGCCAATGTCTAGAAGGGTTTTTCCAATGTTACCTTCCAGAATTTTTACAGTTTCAAGTCTTAGGTTTAAGTCCTTAATCTATCTGGAGTTGATTTTTATATAAGGTGAGAGATGAGGATCCAGTTTCATTTTCCTACAGGTGACTAGCCAATTATCCCAGCACCATTTGTTGAAAAGGGTGTCCTTTCCCCACTTAATGATTTGGTTTGCTTTGTCGAAGATCAGTTGACTGTAAGTATTTGGCTTTATTTCTGGGTTCTATATTCTTTTGCATTGGTCTATGTGCCTATTTTTATACTAGCACCATGCTGTTTTGATGACTATGGCCTTATAGTATAGTTTGAAATCAGGTAGTGTGATGCCTCCAGATTTATTCGTTTTGCTTAGACTTGTTTTGCCTATGTAGGCTATTTTTTAGTTCTGTATGAATTTTAGAATTTTTTTTTCTAATTCTGTGAAGAATGATGGTGGTATTTTGATGGGACTTGCATTGAATTTGTAGATTGCTTTTGTCAGTGCGGTCATTTTCACAATATTGATTCTACCCTTCCATGAGCATGAGATGTGTTTCCATTTGTTTGTTTTTGTCATCTATGATTTCTTTAGGAATTTGCAGTATTCCTTGTAGAGGACTTTCAACTCCTTTGTTAGGTATATTTCTAAGTATTTTTTTGTTTTGTAGCTATTGTAAAAGGGGTTGAGTTCTTGATTATCTGCTTGGACACTGTTGGTTCATAGAAGACCGACAGATTTGTGTACATTAATCTTGTATCTGGAAACTTTGCTGAATTCTTTTATCAGTTCTAGGAGCTTTCTGGAGGAGTCCTTAGGATTTTCAAGGTAAACGATCATATTGTCAGGAAACAGTGACAATTTGACTTCCTCTTTACCAATTTATATGCCATTTATTTTTTTCTCTTGTCCTATTGCTCTGGCTAGGACTTCTAGTACTATGTTGAAGAGGAGTGATGACAGTGAACATTCTTATCTTGTTCCAGTTCTCAGAGGGAATGCTTTCAGGTTTTCCCCATTCAGTATTATGTTGGTTGTGGGTTTGTCATAGGTGGCTTTTATTACATTAATGTATGTCCCTTGTATGCTGATTTTGCTGAGAGTTTTAATCTTAAAGGGATGCTGGATTTTGTCAAATTTTAATTTTTTTTTTTCAGGGAATAGGGACACCTGAGGAAAGGAAGGGATACAAAATAATGGCTAGCCAGAGGAACAATCAGAACACACTCATTTATAGAGTATTTTTGCCATATTATATGGTGCTGTTCATGACACCCCATAACAATTACAATAGTAACATTAAATATCACAGATCACAGATAATTATAACAGATAAAAAATGTTGGAAATATTGCAATAATTATCAAAATGTGACACAAAGACACAAAGTGAACACATGCTATTGAAAAGATGATGCCAGTAGACTTGATGAATGGAGGGCTGCCACCAACTTTCCATTTATTAAAAAAAAAAAGCAATATCTGCAAATTTAAAATACAGTAAATTACAATAAAACACGGTATGCCTATACATTAAACAATTAACTAAACGCACAAGAACATTGAATTCTACATAATAGATTTTAATTTCCTAATCCCTAAAGATCTATTAAATAAATGAATGCAATTTCACTATATCACTTACTACTAGAATAAGTTTACATATATAATGTGTTCACTATGTACAAAGATTTGTTCTTAATTCAGTAAATATATTAACTCTTTTCCCCTTTATTGATACGTAGTAGTTTTACATATTTATTGAGTACATGTGAGTCTTTCTTACATATGTAGAATGCATAATGATCAAGTCAAGGCATTTGGAATATCCATTATTTTAAGTATCATTTTTATATGTTTATATCATTTCAAGTCCTCCTCTCTTTCAGTTCTTTACAAATATACATAATATTGTTGCTAAGTATAGTCACTCTATTCTGCTGTCAAATATTAGAATTCATTTTTCTGTTTAATTCTCTATTTCTACTTATAATGAACCTCTCTTTATCCTTACACTTGCCTTCACCCACCCTTCTCACTCTCTGGTATCTGTTATTCTATTTTCTATGTCCATGAGGTCAAGATTTTTAGCTTACACAATGAGTAAGAGCATAAAATACTTTTACGTCTGTTCCTGGCTTATTTGACTTAACAGAATGACCTCTGATGCCCTCTGTGCAGTTGCAAATGACGTGATTTCTTTTCGTCATTTCTTTTCTTTTCTCTTTTTTTTTTTTTTTTTGAGATAGGGTCTTGTCTTGCTCTGTTGCACATGCTGGAGAGCAGTGGCACATTTGTGGCACACTGCAGCCTCTACCTTCCAGGCTACAGGGATTCTCCCATCTCAGCCTCCTGAGTAGCTGGGACTGCAGGTGTGCATCACTATGCCTGGTTATTATTTTCATTTTTATTTTATTTTATTTTATTTTTGTACAGATGGGGTTTCACCATGTTGCCCAGACTGGTCTCAACCTCCTGGGCTCAAGCCATCTGCCCTTCTTGGCCTCCCATAGTGCTAGGATTACATTTGTTAGACACTGCACCTGGCCAACATTATTTCATTCTTTTACATGGCCAAATAATATTCCATTGTGTATATATACATATCAAATTTTATTTATCCGTTCATGTATTGGTAAGATACTTAGTGTGATTCTCTATCTTGGCTATTGTGAATAATGCTGTGATACACATGAAAATGCAGGTTATAATTTTGATACACTGATGTCTTTTCCTTTGGGTAGAAGATACCTAGTAGTTAGATTGCTGGATCATACGGTAGTTTTATTTTCATTTTCTTTTTTTAGAAATCTAGACACTTTTTTCCATAGTGGATGCACTAATTTATACCAACAATGTATGGGTTCCTTTTTTCTGCATCCTTGACAGTGGTTGGGTTTTTTTTTTTTTTTTTTTTTTTTTAGCTTTATAATAACCATCCAGAGGTAAGATAATATCTCATGGTGGTTTTTGATTTGCACTTTCCTGATAATTAGTGATGTTGAAAATTTTTTCATATGCATGCTGGGTATTTGGATGTCTTTTTTCAGGGGGCAATGTCTACTCATGTTCTTTGCCCATTTTTAATAGAAACATTATGTTTTGTTTTGTTTTGTTTTAGTGTCGAATTTTTTGAATTCCTTGCATATTATAGATATTACTACCCTTTCAGATGAGTAATTTTCAAATATTTTCTCCCATTCATAAGGTTGTCTCTTCACTCAGTTGATTGTTTCTTTTGGCATGCAAAGCTTTTTTATTTTCATATACTACTGTTTGTCTATTTTTTGCCTGGTTGCCTGTGCCTTTTTCGGTCTTAAACATAAAAATATTTGCCTAGACCCTTGTACTGAAGAGTTTTCCTTATTTTAATCCGGTAGTTTTGTAGTTTTGGGTCCTACATTTTAGTTTTTAACCCATTTGAATTGACTTTTGTATATGGTGGCAGGTAGGGATCCAGTCTCATTCTACTGTCTAAGGTTATCTGGTCTTTCCAGCATCATTTATAAAAAAGTGTGTTTTTTTTCTGCAGTGTATGTCCTTGGAAGCTTTGTTGAAGATCGATGACTATATTTTGATGTTCCTTATTTTGTTCCATTAGTTTATGTGTCTATTGTTATACAGACATTATGCTGTGCTGTTTTAGTTACTATAGCCTTGTAATATGGTTTAAAGTCACATGATGTGATGTTTCTAGTTTTTCTTTTTGCTCAGGACAGCTTCGGCCATTCAAGATCATTTTTGGGGCCATATGAATTTTAGAATTTTTTTCTCTTTCTTTAAAAAATAGTGTTGGTATTTTGCTAGGAATTGCATTGAATCTGTCTAATGCTTTGGACAGTTGTTCATTTTAACAATATTGATTCATGCACTCCATTAAGAGAGGATTGGCTTTTCATTGTTTTGTGTCCTCTTCCTTTACCTTCATCAGTGTTTCGTAGTTTTTCTTGCAGAGATCTCTCATTTCCTGGGTTAAATTTATTCCTAGGTATTATTTTTTGGTAGCTATTGTAAGTGGGATTACCTTCTTAATTTCTGTTTTAGCTATATTATTATCAGTTTATAGTAATGTTACTATTTTTGTATATTGATTTTGTATCCTGCAACTTCACCTATTTCTTTAATCAGTTCTAAGAGGTTTTTGGTAGAGTGTTTGGTTTTTCTAAATATAATTTCATGTCATCTGCAAATATGGGAAATCTGTCTTTTTTTTCCAATTTGAATACCTTTTATTTCTTTTTCTTGCCTGATCTCTCTGGCTAGGACTTTTAGTACTGTGTTGAATAGAAGTGGTGAAAGTGGGTGTTCTTTTCTTGTTGCAGTTCTTAGATGAAAGGCTTTCAACTTTTCCTCAGTCAATATATTGTTAACTGTGGGTTTGTCATATATAACTTTTAGTATTTTATGGTGTGTATCTTCTATGTTTAGTTTGTTGAGAGTTTTTATCATTAAGTGGTGTAAATTTTGTCAAATGCTTTTTCTGTGTCTATTGAGAGATCATAGAGTTTTTGTCCTTCATTCTATTGATGTGATGTGTTACATTGATCAGTTGGCATATGTTGAACCATTCTTTCATCTGAGAGATTAATCCTGCTTATAAGTGGTGTATTATCTTTTGGGTGTGCTGTTGAATTTGATTTGCTAGTATCTTTTTGAGGATTTTTTGTGTGTGTCCATGTTCATGATGGCTATTTGTCTGTAGTTGTCTTTTGTGTTTGTATCCTTGTCTGGTTTTCTGTCAGGGTAATGCTGGTTTTGTAGGATAAGTTAGGAATAGTTCTCTCCATTTTAATTTTTCGGAATGCTTTTGGGAGGATTGATATTAGTTTCTGTTTATATGTTTAGTAGAATTTGACTTTGAATCCACCCATTTCTGCACTTTTTTTTTCATTGAAGGGCTTTTGAATACTGATTTAATCTTGCTATTTCGTATTGGTCACAGTTTTTAATTTCTTCTTGATTCAATATTAATAGATCATATTTTTCCAGGAATTTATTCCTTTTCTAATTTGTAAGCATATATTTGTTTGTTAAAATTGTTTTTTTTAATCTCTGTTGTATCAGTTATAATGTCTTTTTTTTTTTTGACAGTTTTTTATCGTCTCCCAGGCTGGATTGCAGTGGCACAATCTTGGCACACTGTCACCTCCACCTCCCAGGTTCAAGCAGTTCTCATGCCTCAGCCTCCCAAGTAGCTGGGACTACAGGTACGTGCCACCATGTTCAGCTAATTTTTGTATTTTTTTAGTAGAGATGGGGTTTCCCATGTTGGCCAGGCTGGTCTCAAACTCCTGACATAATGTGATCCACCCTCCTTAGCCTCTCAAAGCGCTGGGATTACAGGCCTGAGCCACCATGCCCGGCCAAGTTATGATGTCTTATTTTTCAATTATGATTTTATTTATTTGGATATTTTCTCTTATTTTCTTCGTTACGCCAGTTAGCAGTTTATCAATTTTGTTTATCTTTTGAAGAACCAGCTTTTTATTTCATTGATTTTTTGTAATTTTGTTGTTGTTATTCTCTATTTCATTTATTTTTGCACTGATCTTTATTATCTCTCCTCTTTTACTAGTTTGGGTTTGGTTTGTTCTTGTTTTTCTAGTTCCTTGAAGTGCATTGGATTATACATTTGAAACATTTCTGTTTTTTTGATGTAGGCATTGCTATTACATTCCTTCTTAGCACTGCTTTTGCTGTTTCTCATAGGCTTTGGTATGTTTTATATCTATTTTCATTTGTCTCCACAAATTGTTTGATATCCATTTTAATTTCTTCATGGACCCATTGGTCATTGAGGAGCATGTTGTATTTCCATGTATTTGTATAGTTTCCAAAGTTTCTGTTGATATTGATTTTTCGTTTTATTCCATTGTGATCTGAGAGGATACTTAATATGACTTTAGTTTTTTAATTGGTTCAGAATTCTTTTGTGGCCTAACATTTTGTCAATTATGTACAATGTTCTATATAATAATGAGAAAAAGGTGTATCCTGCAGTTGTTTGATAAAATGTTCTGCAAAAGTCTGTCAGGTCCATTTGGAAATCACTGTTTAAGTCCAATATTTCTTTGTTGATTTTATTCTAAATGACCTGTCTAATGCTGAGAGTGGGGTATTGAAGTCTCTCACTATTATTGAATTGGAGTTTATCCATTTCTTTAAATCTAGTAATATTTGCCTTATGGATTTGGGTGCTCCAGTATGGGGTGCATGTATATTTTGAATTGTAATATGCTTGATGTAGCAATTTCTTTATCATTATATAATGATATAATGATCTTTTTTGTTCTTTTTTACTACTTTGACTTAAAATATGATTCAGTTTATACATACATAGCTACTCCTGCTTGCTTTTGGTTTTCCTTTGCATGGAATATATTTTTCCATTTCTTTGCTTTCAGTCTTTATGTATATTTATAAGTAAAGTGTGTTTCTTTGTAGATATATATTTTTTCTTTAATCCACTCACCTATTCTATATTATTTAGGTGGAAAATTTAATCTGTTTACATTTAAGGTATTTATACCTATGTGACATTTTATTCATATTATATTGTTAATTATTTTGTAGTTGTTTGGTATATTATTTGTTGGTTTTGTTTTCTCTCTCTTATTGTTTATCTGTTTGGTTTGCTGGTTTTCTGTCATGGAACCAGTGGAGCCCTTTCTTTTCCTCATTTGTGCATTTGAATTACCAGTGACTTTTATAGTTTAGTGTGCTTTCGTGATTATACTGTCATCCTTTCACCTCCAGGTTTAGGACTCCCTTGAGCATTTCTTATTAGGCCTGTTTTAGTGGTGGTGAATTCCTTCAGCATTTGCTTCTCTGGAAAAGACTATTTCTCCATTTATAAAAAGTTTTTTCCTGGCTATATTATTCTTGGGTGACCATTTTATTCTTTTATTTTAATTTCAGTCCTGTTTATACATCATCCCATTCTCTCCCGGACTGTGAAATTTCTGCTGAGAAGTTCACTTCTACTTTGATAAGGACTTTAAAAAATGGGTGACTAAATGTTTTTCCATTGCAGTTTCTAGAATTTTCTTTTTATCATTGACTTTATACAGTGACTATAATGTGCTGTGAAAAAGACCTTATTGCATTGTATCTGTGAAATGCAGGGACTCTTGTACCTGAATTGAGAAGTTTTCATTTGTTATTTTGTTTAATAGGTTATTCTTTCTTCACCTTGGGGGATAGCAACAATTCATACATTTGGTCACTTTATATGTCCTATATATCACAAAGGCCTTGTTCATTGTTCTTTTTTATTTATTTTTGTCTAACTGGATTATTTGTAAAGGCTTGTCTTTATGTTCTGAGATTCTTTTATTCTGCTTCATCTACTCTATTATTAAAGCTTTCAAGTGTATTTCGTATTTCATTCAGTAAACTCTTCAGTTCCAGAATTACCATTTGGTTCTTTCTTTATGATACCTACCTCTTTGGTTAATATATTATTCATATCCTAATTTTTAAAATTTTCTTTGGATTATTCTTCAGAACGTTCTTGTATCTCATTGAACTTTTTTAGTCACATAATTTTAATTATTTTTTCTGCGATTTTTGTGGATTGTTAAAAACTGGGATCTGTTGCTAGGGAATTATTGTGTTCCTTTAGAGGTGTCAAATTTTCTTTCTTTTTAATGTTTACTGTGTTCTTTCATTGATATCTGCGCATCTGGTTTAATAATGAACTCTTTTGATTATTTGAGTTTGTTTTCATAGAGGAGGACGTTTTTCTTATGCTGTATCAATTGTATTGGTTGAGTAAGGCCCTTCGGATTTGATTCTGGTGGTTGCAATGGTATAGTCTCTGCATGATTTTTCTGCTGTAAACAGTATCAGTAATATCTGTGATTTTCTCAGTGGTTTAGAGTGCAGTTATTAGTGGAGGCTAGGGTAAAGCTTTGCTAGGCACAAGAAAGCCAGGTGAGCCAGTGTTTGGGCCCCAGGAATGGCAGTGTTGGGCTGAGCGTACCTGTTCTTAGGCCTCAAGGCAGCATTCACTGGAACAGGTGTTAGCAGGGCCAGGTGAACCAACTCTTGGACATTCAGGTGGCTTTCTCAGATGCTGGTAGTACCAGTGATGGGCAAACCAAGTTAGTGGGTTTTTGGGTCACTGGGCATCCAGCATGGTGTGGTCAATGACAGTAGTAGTGGCAGGGTGACCCTCTGGGTCTGAAGCAGTGGGTACTGTTGTTGGCAGTGGCTGCAATGTGGGATCACCACCCATAGATCAAGACATGCAGCTTTCAGATTCACCTGTTATTTGTGAGAACAGTGCCATACAAAAGGAGGGAGGGACGCTGACCTTCACATGCAAGCCTGATAATGGAGGCCACTCTGCCCCCAACCCTAGTGAGCACATGCTTGCCACTAGCAGCCCCAAACAGGCAGACCTCTGGCTCATCCATCCCAGCCTTTGCCTGCATCTGCAGAGGCTGCAGCTGCAGTGGTGTGCAGAGGGGGAGATGTATTTTTGTTCTCTATGCACACACCCAAGCCCAGCAATTGCCTCACTAGTGGGGATGGCATCACTGTCCACAGCCCCAGATAGTCAGTTCTCAGATTCACCCAGCTGGATTCCCGGTAGCAGCAACTGCTGCTGCAGTGTGCAAAGTAGGAAAGGAACCTCATGCTCAGCTTGTGAGTTGGAGTACAGGGTTTACACTACTACTGGGAGTGGAGTCACTTCTCACAGCCATAAACAAGGAGCCTTCAGGCTCTGGAAAGCATGCACTTAGGTTTCCTTTTTCCCAGGGGCCACATTTTTGGTGAGCTGCACCATCCTTTCCCTGGGAATTAGTATTCCTTGTGTTCTAGAGTACTGGGGACTCCACAGCATCACTGGGTTCAGCCAGCACTGTGCTGCTGTAGCCCTCTGGGTGGACACTGGGAGATATTAGTGGAGACTCCTAGCATGTGGAGATATAGGAGTTGTTGTTCCCAGGGCAGGATGCAGTCCCATGACAGCTGTACTCACACAGTGGTACAGTGCTGCAGCTGCTTATGTCTCAGAGGTGTGAGTGACCCAAAGCAAGTTCCCTTCCTAGTTCAATACCCTCATGGGGTCTCCAGATCATTGCCCACTCTAGCGTCAGGGTTCATGTGAGTAGAAAGGCTCTTCCATGGTTCAGATTGCAGCAGCCCATAGTAGGGATGTGGACCACTGAGGGTCTCTCACTTACTTTTTCCTGCAATAGTGAATCCCTCTGGGCTCACAGCCAATCTCAGCCAAGACAGTCACTCACTTTCATATTCTTCTGTGTCATGGGTGTTTCCCGTGACTTCTCTATTGGACTCTAGCATTCTATCCTAGATGTTGTATTCAAGATGTGATTATTTATCATTCTGGCTCTTTTTTCTGGAGAAGGCAAGTGTCTGATGTCTCTCTCTAGTCAGCCATCTAGAGCCCCTTAATTCTTTTAATACACAGGTCAGTCCTATGGTTTGAGTACTATTATTACTTTCATTTTTTTGGAAGAGGAAAATTAAATGTGGAGAAGCTAAGTTGAATGAGTTAACATAGCTGCTAAGTGATAGAGCCTGTATTAGAAGCCTGCCAGTCAGGATTTAAGGTCCTTGTTTTATTCTCCACATGGTTTTATCTTTGTTTAATCTTTATTCCAAATATATGTAGTCTCATTAATAAACCTGTCACAGACAAGGAGAATAAGTTTTAGCGAAATTAAATAACTTTTCTAAATTAAGCAACTACAGAGTTGTGATAACATATAAGTGACTCCAAATTCTATTACACTTTTTGCCAGACCAGAATTTGTGATGTACATCTTTTTATAAATGCATGTTTACGATTCAGTAATCTTAATTACATTTTCCAAAGGTAACAACTTTTGGATATTAAGATTACTTCTATGATATGATTCCTTGACAAAATATGCATACAGTTTCTGTTTCTTTGCTCTTAAGTTGAATCGGGAAATTCCTTGAAAAGTAGTTTTGGTGATTTAAAAAATTAGCAAAAAATACAGCCATTAGCTCATGCATTTAAAAAATCGAAACAGCCTGAAGTCAAATGTTCCTGAGATCACTCCTTCATTATGTATTCTTAATTTTGGCAAGATGAATTTTTACAAATGTTTAAAAATCCCAGAGGTTTTTCTAGGTTCAACTTACATTAGGTAGAATTTTTCTGAATTGCTTATCAGATAATACTTGTAAAATTAGAAACATATGTTTGCTTTGATTTTATGTCACTTTGTTTTCAAAGATAAAAGATAAAACTCTGTTACCTGTGGAATTAATTGCTTTTGGTGTAACAAATAATGTATGTTAAATAATAAATGTCCTCTGAGAATGTACTAAAAAAGGAATAAAAAAGGAATAAAAACTCATCTGAATTTCACATTACTCTTAAGGTATTATTTCCCATGAATATTACACTAGGCCTACATCCAAATAGTTCTCTGCTCCTATATTATATATATATGAAGTTAAAATGTCATGTATCTATTTATTTTAATATATATCCATATATATGACATATATGAAAGTCTATTATATTGATAATTCTTTTATGTTTTCATTACAAAGGAATTCATGTTATATATACCTAGTGCTGCATAACAAATATTATTTTTACTTTTAATTTTAATAATTATATAAGAATTCAAGAAAATGTCAAAGAAAAAAGAGATTCAGATATTTTACCAATGAAGATTTCATGTTGTGTTAGATCATCCAGAATAAATTCTGATCATGTGGTCAAAATACATTTCAAGACATACCACTTTTCATTTCAACAATGTGGCTTTGCTGTTTGACATATTTTATTTATTTATAGAGTGTGCAGATTGCAAAGTGTAATTATCAATTACAAATTGTAAAATCAAAGACAGGAAGTTAAACTATGAGGTCCCCTTCTGTAGAGCTTATTTTCACCACAGTAGGAACATTTTATGAGGATATAAAAAAAGTGTATCTATAACTACCTTCCTATGCCATCTACAAAGCAGATAATCTCTCTCTATTCTATTCTATTCTATTCTATTCTATTCTGTTCTTCCTCTTCCTCTCCTACTTTTATCAATCCTTCCTCTGCCTTCTTCGGTATTTTCTTCCTTCTTTAAAAAGCTTCCTCAAACACAGATCTCATCTTACATTTTCATGCTCTAATTTCTCTGACATGTTTATGTTTTAAAACTTCAGTGAGTAATTCTGAGAACTTATATTATGCTGGGAAATATTGGGAGCATCATAAAATAATTCCAATAAATGAATGAAGTAACAATGACCATAGGGTAAACGTGGTGTCTTTGTGTATCTGCTTCCTACTCTGCTAGGAATTACCCCACCAGAATTTGTATCTCTTAAATAGAGAATGGTCATTCTCTCTACCCATACCCAAGCCAGGAATCTGGAATAATCTTCAAGTCCACCATCTCCTTCAGGTCTATATAACATCAAAATTCATTTATTGTTATTTTTAAATTCTTAGTGCCTCTTGAATCTTCCCACTTTCAATACTTCTACCACAGACTACCACATCACCTCTTACCTGGATTACTATGATAACTAGCAAATGAATGCCTAACTCAGGAAAACTCTTTGAAGCCATTTCCCCATGAATGAGCCAAAGTGAGTTTTTGTCAAACTAAATTATCATGCTTTCGCATCAATTAAACCATCAATCTATGTATATTATCTTCAAGGTAAAGTTATAATTTTTTAAAATGGCAGTGCTGTCTGTACCAGTGATCCTCAACTGGGGTTGGTATCACTCCCCTGGGATGTATTTGGAAAAGTGTAAGATAGCACCTCACACCTGTTAGGAAGGCGATTATAAAAATATAAAATGAAATATTTTAGTGAGGGTGTAGAGAAATTGAAACCAACTTTCTCACCAACAGGGCACAAGGGTTTCAGTATTTCAATATTTCCCCACATCCTTAATGAAACATTTCCTTTTTTTTTTTTTTTTTTCAAATGGCCTTTCTAACAGTATCAGGGAAAACCAGCCCCTGATATTCAACGTGGGTGCTTTTCTATTTTCCCTAAGCATCAGCTGGTCTGAGAAATGAAGAGAAAGAATACAAAAGAGAGAAATTTTAAAGCTGGGTGTCTGGGGGAGACATTACCTGTTGGCAGGTTCCGTGATGCCCCCCAAGCTGCAAATCCAGCAAGTTTTTATTAGTGATTTTCAAAAGGGGAGGGAGTGTACGAATAGGGTGTGGGTCACAGAGATCCATGCTTCACAAGGTAATAAAATATCACAAGACAAATGGAGGCAGGGTGAGATCACAGGACCAGGGCGAAATTAAAATTGCTAATGAAGTTTCGGGCACGCATTGTCATTGATGACATCTTATCAGGAGACAGGGTTTGAAAGCAGACAACCAGTCTGACCAAAATTTATTAGGCAGGAATTTTCTTGTCCTAATAAGCCTGGGAGCACTACGGGAGACCGGGGCTTATTTCATCCCTTGTCTACAACTGTAAAAGACAGACGTTCCCCAAGCGGCCATTTCAGAGACCTCCCCTTGGGAACGCATTCTCTTTCTCAGGGATGTTCATTGCTGAGAAAAAGAATTCAGCAATATTTCTCCTATTTTCTTTTGAAAGAAGAGAAATATGGCTCTGTTCTGCCCGGCCCACAGGCATCCAAACTTTAAGGTTATCTCCCTTGTTCCCTGAAAATCGCTGTTATCCTTTTCTTAAGGTGCCCAGATTTCATGTTGTTCAAATACACATGCTCTACAAACAATTTGTGCAGTTAATGCAATCATCACAGAGTCCTGAGGTGATGTTCTTCTCAGCTTAAGAAGATGATGGGATTAAGAGATTAAAGACAGGCATAGGAAATCCCAAGAGTATTGACTGTGGAAGTGATAAGTGTCCATGAAATATTCACAATTTATGTTGAGATTGCAGTAAAGACAGTCATAAGAAATTATAAAAGTATTAATTTGGGGAACTAATGTCCATGAAATCTTCACAATTTATGTTCTTCTTCCATGGCTTCTGCTGGTCCCTCTGTTCGGGGTCCCTGACTCCCGCAACATAACAGGTGAGAGGTGATACCTTACTGTGGCTTTGACTTTCATTTCCCTGATGATTAGTGATATTAAGCAACTTTTTATATGCCATTTGTATGTCTTCTTTGAAGAAATGCCTTTTCAAGACCTTTGTCCATTCTTTAATTGGGTTATTTTCTTTTTTTATGTTATTGAGCTGTAGAAGCTCTTTATATATTTTGGCTATTTACCCCTTGCAAGATATATGATTTGCAAATATTATGTCACATCGAGTAGGTAGCTTTTCCACTCTGTTCATTACCCTTTGCTGTGCAGAAGTTTTGGGTACAGTACTACTTATCTATTTTCACTTTTGTTGTCTGTGCTGTGGGGTGCAGCCACTATGGAAAACAGTATGGAGTTTCCCTCAAAAATTAAAAATAAAACTACTATATGATCCAGAAGGCCCATTTCTAGGTCTCTATCCAAAAGAACTGAAATCAGGACCTCAAAGAGATATTTATACTCCCAAACTCATAGCAGCAGCATTATTCAAAACAGCCAAGAGAAAGAAAAAACCTGAATTTCCATTGGCAGATAATTAGAATTAAATTTTGTGTATTTACATATATACCATGGAATATAATTCAACCATCAAAAAGGAGGAAAATTCTATCCTATGTTACAACATTGCTGGATCTTGAGGGCATTATGCTAAGTGAAATAAGCCAGTCACACAAGGACAAATATGGCATGATTACACCCCTGTGAGGTATATTGAACAGTCAAATTTATAGAAGCAGAAAGTAGAACAGTGATTATCAGGGCATGGAGGGGAGAGAAAATGAGGGTTTGTCACTTAATAGGTACAGAGCTTCAGTCTAACAAGATTAAAACCTTGTAGGGCTCTGCTGTACAGCATTGTGCTTATAGTTAAAACTGGGCACTTAAAACAGTTGTTAGGTGGGTGGATCTCATGTTAGGTGTTTCTTTACCACAAGAATGAGAAATAAATCAAGAATGTTAAATGTGTGGGATAGTCACATACCTTGAAAAAGTTTGTACTCTAAATGCCAATAGTAATAAAATTGAAAAAATTTGCAATAGCAGATAAGATATAAAAGAATATATCTAGGGAGTAGATGTCAATTCTTTTTTTTTATTTTTATTTTTTTGAGACAAAGTCTCGCTCTGTCACCCAGGCTGGAGTGCAGTGGCATGATCTCGGCTCACTGCAAGCTCTGCCTCCCGGGTTCACACCATTCTCCTGCCTCAGCCTCCCAAGTAGCTGGGACTACAGGTGCCCGCCACCACGCCCGGCTAATTTTTTGTATTTTTAGTGGAGACAGGGTTTCACCATGTTAGCCAGCATGGTCTCAATCTCCTGACCTTGTGATCCACCCTCCTTGGCCTCCCAAAGTGCTGGGATTACAGGCATGAGCCAGGGCGCCCAGCCAATAGATGCCAATTCTTTAGAAGAGTTTAATGGGATGTGATGAGTTAAAGCAAAGATATGTTCTATTTGTATGTGCTAGGTTTTCAGCACTGGCACAATGTCAAGGAAATATCAGCTTGTAATTATTATGATTATTATTATTATCATTATTGTATATAAGTGATTTATCAGTATTTAAAGTGAAAAAATATATGGAGTCCAAAGGAAAGACTAGAGAGTCATTTAAAAATATTCTGTGCAGATGTAAAATTAGATCTGCCCTGTCAACATGTGAGTTGACAATGGAAACAGTCAATTAAGGGGAGAACAGGACATATTCCAGCTTTTAAGGAAAAGTTACACTGAATAGAGGAGAAGAAAAGATTGGACATAAAAAGAAAGAGAGAGACAGGAAAGAAAATAAACCATGAAATTTTGGCAGGGTCAAAGAATCCATATGCTTCAATTTAAAGGATCAGTCATGCAACATGCTCCAAAGAGGAGAAAACATATGCAAGATTCAGAAAAAGTCTACTTCATTATTGATGAGAATATGCTTTGCATAGAACAAATATTCCAAAAACTTTGTCAAATTTAGTTCCAAAAATCTGTCAAATTGGTAAGCATAAAGAGAGCAATTTTATGACAGTAAAAACTGAAGTATAAAGTGAAGGAATTAAAAACTTGTTTTAAAATTTGGTGATAGGAAATAGTTGAAACAAATAACGGAGACAAAAAATTGAGAGAAAATGAGGAAATACATTTTTGTTTACTAGGTTTTGGTTTTGGAGGTGTAAATCTTCAGTCAACAAACATTTATGGGGGATTTGATTGTGACAGGCTCTGTTCAGGGCTCTGTATCACAGGCACATTTCTAACGGAGAAGCACAGAGAAATACAGAAACATACACACTCACGGCCCCAAAGAATTGCCTCCTCGTTTATCTTTCAAATCCAGAAGGCACCACGTTCAAAACTGTCTGCTATAGCTCTATGAATATTACAGCACTTTTGGCACTCTAATGTACTCCCCAGACATTTCACCTGCCTTCTAGCAACAGTGCTTCCAGGATTGATAGAGAAGAAAAATATACCGCCTTGTTTTATGTCCTCTGTTTTGTCATTTATGGGCCCCCCTATAGTCCTAAAATATATGTCAGATAATTTTAGGGTGAGTAACTTATCTCTTACAGAATAAGATAGGGGACTAAAACAGTCATTTTTCTATAAAAATGATTTTTGGGTTTTCATGTCCATACCTCCAACCCTAATAATTTTCCAGGCTTTATGTTGCGTTGCTCTAGGATACCTTCTGTAGAGTATACCATTTTAACATTTGTAAATAGTAAAACATCATTACAATAAAAAACTCAATAAAAATTAATTGTTTTATGGCCTATGCCAAATGCAGTATGTAAAGAGATGGAGAAAACAGACTTGACCCCTGCTGTCATGGAGCTAGCAGTTTCATTGCTCAAGAAACACACAAAAGCAAAATGTACTTCATGAAGATTTCCTGAATCCCTATGACAGAGATAATTTTTCTTATTATTGGTTGCTCTTCATGTGTACTTATGTTAAGATATTTAATAATCTAACTTGCTGTTGATGTATTTATATGTTAATTATTCCTTGTAGACTGTTTACTAGTAGATGGCTATACCTTGCACATACTAAGTGTGTAATAATGCTAATTTAAAATTTCATACCATTCATATATTTCATTGTATAAAATAAACCACGATTCACCTTTAAATTACTAAGAAATTAATGAGTTTGGTTCTCAGAAATATTCTCAACTCTAGTAAAAGCAAGTTCATAAATATTCACAGCAAGATATTTCAAAGTTTTTTGCTAAGTTACAATTTTATATTTTTGAGTGAACACAAGGAACAGAAATACAGACCTTAATAATACCCTTATCTTACAGTGGGATAATCAAAAACAGACAGGAGAGTGTTGGATTCTAGTATCATTGGTTGTTAATACATTGTCCCTAAAACTTGAAGAAAGTGTTGTGGGACTACTGCATATTTAAGAGTCTGGCTCATTTATAGTGGTAAATTTCACCCATTGAGCAGTGACCATCAAACAATGTATTTTTACTGTTCAGAAATATGACAGAATTTTGCCACTTCCAAATTACAGCCCTTCCCATAGAGACTATAGACATATTCCTTAATAAATAAGTCATGTTCTACAAAGTTGTCTGTGAAAAAAGTTTATGGATTGAGTTATAGGAAAATATGTAGTGCCAGGAAGTTGAAATAACTCTTTTATCTTTGTTCATATGCAGAATTTTTATCTTTGTTCATATGCAGAATTTTTAGATCCAACAAGATAGTCACAGAAATATAAAGTCATTCTTATTATGCAAATATAACAGCTTATTAAATGTTATTCTCCTTCTTTTCTCAATGTTGGGAGAAGTTTCAAATATGGAGAACAAAGTAATAGGTTACAAGGCACTCCATAATATAAAATGAGGTGGAGATCCATCTCATTCTTTAAGAACTTATGAAGGAGCTGAAGAAAATTGGTTCTACTAAGATTAGTTAATAACCCCTTTCAGCTTATAAAAACGGTTGAATAGTCTAGTAGAGTTCTCCTTAGAGAGAATGTTAATGTGCTAGTTTCTCTCCCTCAATGAGCAAAGAAATAATGCCCACCCTTCTCCTCAATTTGAAACTCATCAGAAAGATGCTTCAAAGGAAATACATGTACTCACAAAGTTTGACATGTGTACCCTAGAGCTTGAAGAACAAAAGGTATCATGTTTGACTGAAGTATGAAGACTTAAACAGTCAGAAGCTATGGTTAGATCTACCTCTGTCTGCAGGAAGAATGAAAAAAAAAAATGTACCTGTTTGTTGGATTTCCATTCGTGGACCAAGGTGCATGTCTCTAGGGGCTAGTCCCTGCAGAGAGAAGGCAGAGACAAGAGTGGCTCATCTTAGAAGGATCTCATTCAAGAGAATACCTAAAAGATTACCAGTGGAAGGGTGGATGACTGAAACCCCAGAGGTTAAGAAAAGAATCCTAAGTGTCTATAGCAGAGGACCAAGAGACATTATCTGCTCCAAAGCAAATACATTCAGATATTTTCAGCTGGAGATAGCAGAGAAATCTCCACAAGTGACTCACCAAATGGAGCACAGCCACCGCATATGAACACAAGACTGGACCCTGCCTCAAATTCCCTCCCCAACCCCAACTCCATCCCACACCCAGACATTGGAAGAGTCAGAAACAGTAGTCTATGAGCAAAGGATTAAGTACAATAAGAAGAGAAAGGGTCAGCTTAGCAATCTTGCCATAATTTTTCAAGCAAATGTTGAAGCTGTGTGGAGAGGAAAGCTTTAACAAGAAAAAAGCTGGAAGTTTTGATAATATTGTGGATTCTATTGATCACTTAAATATGAGTGTTATGTGGCTTAAGAGATTTTTTTTCCATTTATTTTTATTTATTTATTTTAAATTTTACTTTAAGTTCTGGGATACATGCGCTGAACATGCAGGTTTGTTACATAGGTATACATGTGCCATGGTGGCGCATCAACCCGTCAACCCGTCATCTAGGTTTTAAGACCCGCATACATTAGGTATTTGTCCTAATGCCCTCTCTCCTCTTTCCCCCCACCCTCTAAGAGGCCCCAGTATGTGATGTTCCCCTCCCCATGTCCATGTGTTCTCATTGTTTAACTCCCACTTATGAGTGAGAACATGCAGTGTCTGGTTTTCTGTTCCTGTGTTAGTTTGCTGAGGATGATGGTTTCCAGCTTCACCCATGTCCCTGCAAAGGACATGAACTCATTCATTTTACGGTTGTAGGCTTAAAAAGATTGAAAAGATTATGGAAACATTCCAACATTTAATCCAGCAGCAGGAAAGGAGGAATCCAGAGAGAAGACATAAATGGTCATTAGTAGGGAAGATAAGGAGAGTTGTATTTTCACCCTACTCAGTCCAAATTATTTAATTAAGCCATTACACAACTGAGGGAGTAAAAGTGATTGTTTTTTCAGAATGTATGATTCATAAGAGTTATTGGAAAATTTGAATGTTTATAATCATATTGTTTTACTTTCCTTAACATTTTAGATAATGCATTTATGTATTTATTTATTTTTGTTGTCTTTTTTAAAAAATACATTTTATTGTGTATATTTAAGCTGTACAGTACAATGTTATAAAATACAAATATATTAAAATGATTTTTATAGTGAAACAAATGAACATATCAGTCATCTCAGTTTTTAATATCAAAATAGGTAATATAGTTGAGCATTTGCCATTTTTGGCTAAATTGTGTATTTTTAAAAACTGCACACGCTGAAAAGGACATGGATTTAACTCAAATTATCACAGATTCTGAAATTTGTACATCATATGATTAGTTTAAGTATTTTAAATGTTTGTAAATATAGAAATTTAACAAGTAAAATATGTATTTATTCCATATTAAAGTATAATATACTCATTAAAAATGTTGCCCTATAATACATGGAAAAATCACACACTATGCACACTTTATTGTTAAAGAATAACACTACTGTTAAGGAATACAGGAACCAACTGTATTAGGGTTCAACCACAGGACAGAAAATATGCAGCAATTGGAATAAATGAAAATGCAATATGAGAATTATTTAAAAGCAGGAAGGGATTTATTCTAAAGAATAAAGAATTATAGACAATTATAGTCACTGTTGCTAGGGTGGAGTCAGAACCCCCAAGGAAGCAATAAATCTGGAGGATTCCCTTCCTTCAGTGGCCTGGCCATTCAGGCCTCATGACAGAGAGCACAACTCTGGCTCTGGGTGACAGAATTTGCTAAGGTGCCTCAAGCAAGCAGAGGTGTCCTGTGAGGCTCCTGCGGAAATGACTGGGAAGCTACTGGAACTGGCTGGAGCAAATGCCGCTGGCTGCCTTTCCTGCATGCAGCTAACACACAGTAGGAGAAAAAAGGAAACAAGCACACTGGAATCAAGTCCTTTTCTACTCTTGTGTCTCACCGGCGCCATCTACTGACAAACCTTAAGCGTCTTGCCAGCTGGCATAGGAGAAAAGTATATTTTTAAAATGTTTTTAATTGAAACAATAGAGTTCAGAAAAGCCATGAAAAATGAATTTGGAGCTGAGAGGTAAGAAAGCAATAACTGACATGCCAACGTTTACGATGGAAAGTGTATGAAATCTGGAAAGATCACAGGTGGATGGATACCTACGTAGACAGGCAGATGTAGATATCAAATATTTTGGCATATGGGAAATAGTGGAAAGTATTACATAATGTTTTAAATAATATACTGTTCATTACAAGAAATTAATATGATGGTATAAAATGTTTATTATTTCCACAACTGAAAAAGAAGTGGAAACAGGAGAAGGACTAGCATCAACAGTAAGGATTTCTATAAAATAAAATAAGCTTTCATTTTAATAAGACACACATCATTAGGAAAAAATAGACTGGAATATTCTTGGTTATATTTTTGACTAGAAAAATAAAGATCTTTAGGATTTTCAGGAATCTCCAGATTTAACTCACCAAGTTCATGAAAATTGATATCACCAACCCAATATTTTCTCTACTAGAATTGCCTTATTTGAAAGACTGTGTCTGAACTTAGACCCAGTGTAACTAATTTTATGAATATATATATATGTATATGTATATATACACACATATATATAAACAGATTCTGATAAATTCTAAGAGTTGTTTAGTATGTCGGAATCTTTTCTGTGTCCAGCCATAGTCTATTAAAACAGCTTTTCTCAAAGTGTGGTCTTGGGATCAGCAGCGTCACTATCACCCAGGAACTCACTAAGTCAGGTTGTGTCCTGACCTCAGCCACTGAGGTCAGGCCCCAACCAAGATCTCCTAGATGAGACGTTTTGAGAAGTGGGCCCAGTAATCTGTATTTTCAGAGCATTTCTAGGTGATTCTGATGCATGCCAAAGTTTGAGAATCACTGATGAGTTTCTCTATCATAAGTTTTATTGACAATTGCTCTAGATTCACAAAATATTTAATAAATATCTCTTTTTAGAAGTCTACTTGAATATAGTTTACTCTGAGGGTTGCTTCTTCTGGTAGAGTTTCCCATTTATATCTTCCTTGTCCATTGAATGAACATATTAGAAGTATTGCTGTTACCTGAAGCTTATTATGTATGGACAAAAATAACATGTAGTTGGCTGGAGTTTAAACATTAGAAACAGAGCAAATATTATTACTTGAAATTTACTAACACTAAAATAAATGAAAACCTTATTCTGGTGTTCAAACTATGTATTTTAGCTCTGTTGTTTTATAAATCAATGTTTCAAATTATATATATATATATATGCAATTTTATATACAAAAACATGTAGTACATTATTCTCATTTCAAAAGAAATGTGCAATTTAGTGTTCAGCACCCCAAATCTTTCAAATTTTTGCCATTTGGAGCACGGAAGCAAATCAAAAACAGCAACTAATTCAATACTGTAACATGTTTAAATTGAGCAGTATATAAATTCAGATTTTTATTTTTCTGCTGGGAAAATCCCCCTCAACACTTTAAGATCCATCACCATATCCTACAAGTATCATCCTACTAAGTAGTACTTTTTACTTTTACTTGGTAATCAAATCAATATAAAATTCTATAAGCTAATGGCACCAAGCTACTTAAAGCAGATATTAGTAAAACCAATTCTATATTCCAGATGAATTTTCTTCATCTCCAAAATTGTATTTTAATTTAAAGTTTTTTATACCACTTGCTAGGAAGCTAAAAGTTTTCATGTAATATTCAGGTTGTTTATTCAGTTATACATCTCAGGCATTACATTCAAAACAGATGTAATATACACTATTAATTTGTTCAAGAATCTCCTTATCTGTGCAGTGTCTGGTTACAGGGAAAGCACTGTTCCCTCTAGATTTATTTTATCTTAATATTTGGTGTTATGGGTAGAAGACCAAGTTGACTCCCAAATCTGAGATCACATGTCTTTTGGTTACTGTAATCTCCATTTAATATACTTCACTGGATTCTGCACTGAGCAATGTCCACATATACACAGAAAATCAGTTGTACTCTATCTGGTGTCAGCTTCTCAGAGTCCAGACTCAAGTATCATGTATCTAAGAATCACCATTTGTGCCTGGAAACTAATCTCAGCTACCATTGATTTACATAATCACAAATGAAATATTTTTTGTTGTTGTTATTTTTGGTTTTTGACATTGCTCAAAGCAAAGGGGATATATTTATTCATATGGTTCAGAGTAAGATAGAGCTATCATTCTAAGGAACTGAGTTCTTAAATAGTTTAAAAAAGACAAATACGTTTTTTATCTACTAGGTTTGAAAAAAGAGAATCATCTTTTAGATTTTTATTCAATTTGTGGAGCTGTTTCTACTGTTCTATTCATTAAGATTTTAGCATCATAAAAGAAATTCAGCCACTGAGGTCAGAAAGTCAGGTTTCCATGGTAAAACTTCCTCTGATGGTATTTTGCAAGCATTAATAGGAATTCTGGTCTTTCTATGGCACAGGTTTTGAAGAACGTAACAGGAACTTACATATCTAACTTACCTGTAGACATCTGAAGGCAATACGCATTAAAGAATCTGCATGTTAGTTGAGTGCATTCTCTCTGACTGGTCTTAACACAAGGCTGATAGATTTTCTCCAGACAGTTTTCATGTCACTACTTTAATTTCAAAACTGTGTTCTTTTCAACAGGCCTGTATATCTGCTCTTGTTCCAAGATGCATTTCACTGTCATGTGTATTTCTAGATACCAGAACTACAAATAGAACTACAAAGGTTCTATTTTTCTGTATTAAATTTCACAAAATACTGCATTTTGAGAATGAAAAAGCTAAAGTAATAATGTTTGTTAGGAAATTAAGATCATCATCACCTCTAGCAGAACTGGAATCATCTGACAGCTGTTGTTGTCATGTAAACTTCGCCCTAAAATTTATCCGTGTGTCAGAGCCAGATTCTTATTGGAAGTCAGCATGCCTGCTGTCAAAATTACAATGTGTGTGTGTGTGTGTCTGTGTGTGTGTGTGTGTGTTTTCTTTTCTGTCTTTGTAATTCCAGTCTTCAACTTTCATTTTAATTTTTTTTCTTTCTACCTTGCTGTGGCATGAATTGTATGCAGTTTCTTATGCAACGCCCTGCTGTTTTCTTTAAACATTCAAGTCTGTTTCCCCAGCAATACACTTTTAAGAAATATTTCTAAGATATATGTTTAAGTAAAACAATAAAAATGTACAAATTCACCTTCAGAAAGTATTGCCTAAAGAATTATCTATCTCTATATCTATCTATCTATCTATCTATCTATCTATCTATCTATCTATCTATCTATCTATGTGATCATCAAGACAATTTAACCACAATGGTTTCCTTTTGGGTTTACAACATTAATGAGGAACAGAGCTTGGAGAAACACTTCACTATGTGGCTTTTTGAAATTTTTTTGTTATTTGATTTGTGAAGTATTTTAGAAATTTAAAATAAAATTTAAAAAATATACATAGAAGAAAATAGTTCCAAGAAAATAAATCAATATAGTATAATCAGTTCAAGTAATATATCAAAGATGGCTTTAAACCCTTCTCTATGTGATTTCTCTTTCTAGCAGGGACAGACTTCTTATGTGGAGGTCTTTCTAGAGGGAATGTGGCAAGCCTGAACTTTTATTTTGGCTTAGGATATGGTAGTTTGGAGTATTTAATAAGTAGATGAGATAAATATGTAATGTACTATTTCTCTCCATTTATTTATGTGTGTGCGTGTGCGTATGCATGTAACAATTAGGCCTACCCTATTAAGTGATATATATCCTTACATATTTCATATACTTTTTTGAGGGGGGACCCCGTCTAACTCATCATGAACTGAGAGAGATAAAGTAAATCTTACTACTAGCGGGTTTCTATTTCTCTTTGTATTTTTTAAAGAAATTGCTTCCTTTGACATGTAAAATTTGATGTTTGTAAGTTTTGTTACCTCACAATTATGAGTTGCATTTTCAGTATTATAAAAGTGTTATACTTTTTTTGTTTAATTTTTCCTGGCCTGAAATTCTGTTAACCTGTTTGGTATTCAAATTACATCTCTTGCCTAACGTTTAGCACACTTTTAGATTTAAGTATAAAATACAACAGGAACGTGCTCAAATCTCAAAAGTGAAGCTAGACACACTTTTGCAAAGTTAACACACCTATGTTACTCCCAAGCTTATCAAGATACACAGCATTGTCTGCACCTAAGAAACCTTTCTATATGCATTCAACAGGCTATATCATTATTTTACCTCATTGGCAAGTTTGGGCTTCTATGCTATGTAATATGGCAAATCAATCTCATGGTCATGAAACCACTCTTGGTCTTCTTCAGCTATAAAGTAGATCTACTGTAGTGATCTTATATAGTGATATTATGCAGTATCCTGTATGCATGTATTAAATTTTTCGTAAAACCTTTGGTAGTGGTGCTGGCTGAGGCCGTACAAGCATGAAAGAAAAGTGCAATTGCACAAAAATGTGAATTTATCTAAGTAATTTGCTTCTCTTCTTTGTAAATGAGGGCTTCAATGTAATCTATGTTACCACTTGACCAAAAGATTCTTAATGGAAGTACAGTACTGGGGATCATCATTGCTTTCTGTTGGCAAGTTGTACATTTGGTAGCAGCAGTTCAGAAACACAGTTAGGTGCCTCAATTCCAGTCTTCCACATTTCAGTTCTTTAATTCTTCCTCCTTACAGGCCTTTGACTAGCTGGCTAATGAATTTGCTAACATTCACAAGTTGAGTTGCCATTCAAAATGGGTAACCAGGTTACTGTGAATTTTACTTACTGGGAATTTTTTGCTTCACCACTATCTTTAAAGGCCACTTTTGAGTGGGAATTTAGTATAGTTACAGCTCACTTACTAAGCCACCTTACTCAAAAACACAGTTGGAGATTTTCCCTCTCTGTTATCTGGTCACAAATGATGTCCCCAAGATGCCATATTGCTATATTGGTGCAATAACTTGTGCGATACTGGTGAATATCATGGACATTTAGGCTACTGGCTCATGTGGCTTGCTTGTGTTTTATGTTTTCCAGTCTTGTTAATGTTTGTTCCAAAAATGTACTCTTTTACCTTATGATGGAGTATTGCTGTCCTACTCAATTTTATAACTCCATGAGTTTAAGAAAATCCAGTTCGTGATGAGTACTACTTTCTATGTTGTTCCTTAGTGTTTCATGTCAAGAGGTCTTTCTCTACCTGTATCCAGTAACATACCAGTAACTGCTTTTCAAAACTTGTGCAATTCTCTGCTGCAGATGGCATGCCGTTGTTATAAAATATAGTTGTCTACTTAATATTTCCTCCATTTGTCTAAAATGCACCAGCCAGTACATTCCTTTCCAAGAGTGTACTTTAAAGAGTATATATACTTGAAGAGTATATATACTTTCTACAAATATAATTAGGTTTGCAGTGGATTTTAAATTATGTTGGGAAAAATTGGCAGCCTTATGATAGTAACTAGTCCATTCTATTAACTTGGCATTTATCCTAGCATTTCTGTATATTCTTACACAGAATCATAATATCTCAAAGTGTGTATTGTTATTATGGATAGTATTCTGCTTTCTGCTATGTTTTCTAGGAAATTATTGCTGATATATGATAATAGTATTAATACTATCGATTTTTGTTATTTGAGTTTGTATCTGGAGAGTGTGTTGAATGCTTTATTTGTTGTAGACTGATACCATCCCAGATTACATTGACAAATGTTGTAAAAATTGTTTCACTGTCTTATGCCAGAAGCTACCTGTGGTCCATCTACTACAGGTGATTGAATCTTCATTGCCATCAGGATGGAAAATGATCCAGACACAAAATCCAATATTAGCTTCTGCTGTTTTTAATGACTCCATTTTTGGTAATACTTGCCAAAATGATGGTGTCCAGTAAGTAGATGATAATAAATATGCAATATTTTATTGGATAATTGACAGCTATAGAATGGGGATGAAGGAAGCAGGTTTGGACAGGAGGAAAAGTGTTACTAGGCAGCCCAAATGAAGGGCTTAGACTACCTGATGAGGAACTCTGGATCTTCCAGAGCCTTTTAAAGTTATTCTGAGTTGGAGAAAAGAGGCTGTTATTGTATACTGCTACCTTAATTAGTCACTGGATGTAGGCTTCTGATGGAATAGACATGGCTTTGGGCAAATCAATTGTTTTTCAAATGAGGTACTTTGCAAAGGAATTGAACATTGAAAGTTATCTTCTGGAAGCAATCTCACTAGCTAGGGCAGTAAGATTTTTATAAAGGGGGATCTGTGAAGCCCATTACAGTGTATTCATTACATATACATTGAATTTTGTGTCTGTAATTACATACACACATAACACAATATAGCAACATTTTTCTGATAATTTTTATTTGTGAGGTAATTCATTTTTCTAGTGTTTTTGTTGTTTTCTTTGTAGTATATTTTTATAGATCCTGTGCTAGTTCTTTCTTTCCTTAAAATTTTTTATTGAATGAATTTGTTTTTTCTCATCCAGATGTTTTCTAAGTTTCTTTTATTATTATGAACTGGTAAGTTAAACATATCTAGATAGCTCATTTTCAGAATGCCAAAGTCTTTTCTTTCTCAGTAACCACAAACACACACTGCTTCCTGCAAATATGGCTTGTTGTGTGAATCTTATCTATGTAAATCTTACTGCCTTTATTTATCTGAAATTAACTGGGCTGGAAGAGCTCCTGCCAATATCCTGCATGCTTTATATTTTCTACATCTTGCAACTCTTTTGCCTTTAGGCCATATTCTCTCCTCAGAAGTTATATTTTGTCATCTACTTTAGCTAAGTTCAGCATCAGGAAACTATCCTCAGTTTTTCTCCTATTCAGTACATGTGTATTTTGAATAAATATGCTTGCTTTTGACAGTCATTAATGTATTATGGTTTCATAAAAAAAAATCTTGGGTTTTTTATCTTTCACATTCTTATACTTTTGAGTGATTTCTAGGAGGAGAAAGAAAAAATGTTCAGTTTTCCAACCCATATAAATTCTGGAAATTAACTAAATCCTATATTAAATAAACTTCGTAAAAGTCTTTCTATGAATATAATTAGGCTTGCAGTGGATTCTATATTATGTTGGGAAAAATTGGCAGCCTTACAATAGTAAGTAGTCCATTCTATTAACTTGGCATTTATCCTAGCATTTCTTTATATTCTTAAACAGACTCATAATACCTCAAAGTGTGTATTGTTATTATGGATAGTATTCTGCTTTCTACTATGTTTTCTAGGAAATTATTGGTAATATATATTACTATTAATACTATTGATTTTTGTTAGTTGAGTTTGTATCTGGAGAGTGTGTTGAATGCTTTATTTGTTGTAGACTAATACTCTTGCTTTTCCTAAGACATTTTATTTCCCTTAGAATTATGCTTCTACTTCTCTCATTTTTCTTCCTCTGAGATTATATTGAACAATTGTATGTCATCTTGTTATCATGTTCTGTTCATGTTGAATAGTAAACATTCCAGAGTTGTTACTGATTTGAAAAGGGATCACATGTATAGTTATCTCTGATGTTTCTATATTATGTTGGTAGCTATATTAGATAAAGAGAATTCCTACTCAAAATTACTAATTCTGAGCATTATTAAATATTTTAGACATTGAAATTGATCAAATATATTTGGGACATTAATTTACAATTCATGTCTTAACTAATTAATGGTGAAATACGTTGACAAAAGTTCCTGTTATTAAGATAACATTCGAATATCTGGGCAAAACCTTTCATAATTATGATCCACTGTAAAAATATAAAGATAGACTCAGATAATACAGTCATTTAGAATTGTGGTGTGGATGAGCACAAGAGAAATGACTTTTCTGTTTTCATGTCATCTTAACTAATTTTGAAATTAATTATTGTGATGATTATTATTGCATGTCAACTTGATTGGATTGAAAGATGCAAAGTATTGTTCCTGGGTGTGTCTGTGAGGATGTTGCCAAAGGAGATTAACATTTGAGTCACTGGACTGGGAAAGGCAGACCCACCCTCAACCTGGGTGGGGACAATCTAATCAGCTGCCAGGACAGCTAGAATAAATGCAGAAAGAAGAATGTGGAAGGACTGGACTGGCAAAGTCTTCTGGCCTTCATCTTTCTTCCATCCTGAATGCTTCCTGCCCTCGACCATCGGACTTCAAGTTCTTCAGCTTTTGGACTCTTGGACTTACACCATTGATTTTCCGGGGGCTCTCTGTCCATCAGCCACAGGCTGAAGGCTGCACCATCAGCTTCCCTATACTTTTGAGGTTTTGGGACTCAGACTGCCTTCCTGGTTCCTCAGCTTGCAGACAGCCTACTGTGGAACTTCACCACGTGACCCTGTAAGTCAATTCTAATAAACTCTCCTTCATGTATTTATCTGTCCTATTAGTTCTGTCCCTTTAGAGAACCTTGACTAATACAGATTTTGGTACCAGGAGTGGTTCTAGAGGAACAGAATTTCAAGGATGGATTTCTTTAGTTGATTTTGGGGTTTCTGGAGTTGGCTGCTTAATATGATTAGACCCAAAAATGCTAAGGACTCTACTTCTAATAGTGTGCAGAACACTGAGAGTCCTTGGTATGAACTGTTTACAGTTAAGCAAAATAAATGCATTTGATACTCCTGATCCACTACTCATGAGAGGCAAGGAGTTTAGTGACTCTATACATAATATCTGTGATGATAGGTGGAGAACAAAGGAATATAATGAAGTTGGTTGGTTACTCCTCAGTTGGTTGGACAAAGTGATGAAGGAAAACAGTGAACTCAGGGCTTCAGAAGCCCTAATTCCCGGCTTCAGAAGCACATACTGAGCCTCAAATCTTCTAAGATTGCCCTGAGTGAGAGTCTTGTCTCCTGTAAAGAAAGAGCTAAAATTGTGGAAAATCAGACACCAGCTCTTATAATGCAAGTGGCTGACCTGCAACAAAAGGGGCATGCACAGCCTCACCAGGTGTCTATTGTTAAAGTGAGGGCATTGATTGGAAAAAAAAAATGGGACTCTGCAACTTGAACTGGGGGATGTGTGGGAGGACACTGATGAAGCTGAGGACACTGAGCTTGTAAACTCTGATAACTCTGATGAGTCTTTTTTTTTTTTTTGCCAGAGGAAACAGCTTCCCTACCACAGTGGTGGCAAAATTCCCACCCTGACCCTCCCTGCCATTAGCCTTTCCACTTTTGTTTGAGAATAACCCTGCACTGCCTGAGGCAAGAATAACGGCCTCCCCTGAGACAGTTGCCAGGAAAGACAATGTTGACTTTCCTCAGGACCAACCCACAACACCCCTGTTTGCTTCTAGACATATAACAAGACTCAAGTCCTGGCAGGCCCCTAGAGGTTAGGGTCAGAGTGTGAACCATGAAGAGGTGCACTACACTCCAAAAGAATTACTTGAGTTTTCTGATTTATATAAGCAGAAATTTGGAGAACACACATGGGAATGGATACTAAGGGTGTGGGATAATGGTGGAAGGAACATAAAGTTGGATCAGGCTGAATTTATTGATTTGGGCCTACTAAGTAGGGATTCTGCATTTAACGTAGCAGTTAGAGCTTGAGAAGTTAAAAAAGTTGTAATAGTTTATTGGCTTGGTTAGTTGAAATATGGATCAAAAGATGGCCCACTGTGAGCCAGCTAGAAATGCATAATCTCCCTTGGTTTAATGTAGATGAAGGGATCCAAAGGCTTAAGGAGACTGGGATGCTAGAGTGGATTAGTCACTTTAGACCTACTCATCCCAGCTGGGAGGGTCTAGAAGACATACCCTTCACCAATATTTTGTGAAGTGGATTTGTGAGGGCAGCACCTGCATCCTTGAAGAGTGCTGTGATTGTGCTTCTCTGTATGTCATGTCTTACATGGTGAGCTACAGTCACTCAACTGCAAAATTCAAATGCACTGGGACTAATTGGATCCCAAGGTGGCAGAGGCTAAGTGGTGGCACTCAACCATCAAAGGCAAGGTGGGTGTAGTTACTGTAATGGACAGCAGAGGCAAAGCAACAATCAGAATAGTCTGAGTCATGAAGAACTCTGACATTGGCTAATTAATGATGGTGTTCCTAGAAGTGAAATTGACAGGAAGCCTGCTACACTGTTACTCAATTTAAATAAGCAGAAAACTTCCAGATTGAGTGGACAAAAGGCTAATTTCGATTATAAAAACAGAATCATGGCCCCTAAATCAATTTCCAGACTTGACCTGTTTATAGATCCAGAACCCCTTTAATGAAGGGAAGGTTGGGTCCCCTTGAGGCAGAACCTCACTACACTACCGACAATTTATGATGTTTATCTTTCTCTTATCCTTCCCCAAAGAGACCTTCAGCCTTTTACCAGGGTGACTGTGCATTGGGGAAAGGAAAATGATCAGACCTTTAGGGTACCACTGGGCCCTGGCTCTGAGCTGATGTTGTTGATTCCAGGGGATGCAAAATATCTTTGTGGTCCTCCAGTTAAAAGAGGGGATTATGGAGGTCAGATAATAGAATTTTAGCTCAGGTCAGACTTACAGTGGGGCCAGTGGTTCCCCCTACTTATCCTGTGGTCATTTCTCCAGTGCTGGAATGCATATTTGACATAGACATACTTAGCAGCTGGCAGAACTCCCACATTGACTCCCTGACTGGTAGCTATTATGGGTTGGGGCTACTATGGTGGGGAAGGCCAAATGGAAACCATTAGAGCTGCCTCTACCTAGAAAAATAGTAAATCAAAAACAATATCACATCCCTGGAGGGATTGCAGAGATTAGTGCCACCATCAAGAACTTGAAAGATGCAGGGGTGGTGATTCCTATCACACCTCCATTCAACCCTTTCATTTGTCCTGTGAGCAAGACAGGTGGATCTTGGAGAATGACAGTGGATTATCGTAAGCTTAACCAACTGGTGACTCCAATTGCAGCTGTGGTACCAGACGTAGTTTCATTGCTTGAGCAAGTTAACACATCTCCTGGTATCTAGTATGCAGGCATTAATTTGGCAAATGCCTTTTGCTCCATTCCAGTCCATAAGCCCCTCCAGAAGCAATTTGCCTTTAGCTGGCAAGGCCAGAAATACACCTTTACTGTCCTATCTCAGGCATATATCAACTCTCTGGGTTTGTGTCATAATCTTGTTTGGAGAGATCTTGATCTCTTTTCCCTTCCACAAGATAACATGTTGGTCCATTACATTGATGACATAAGCTGATTGAATCTAATGAGTGAGAAGTAGCAAACACACTGGACTTATTGGTGAGACATTTGCATATCAGACAAGAAAAATAAATCCTACTAAAATTCAAAGACTTTCTACTTTAGTAAAATTTCTAGTGGTCCAGTGGTGTGGGGCTTGTCAAGATATTCCTTCTAAGGGGAAGGATAAGTTGCTGCATTTAACCCCTCCCACAACCAAGAAAGAGGCACAAAGTCTAGTGAGCCTATTTGGATTTAGGAGGCAACACATTCCTTATTTGGATATGTTACTTTGACGCATTTATCGAGTGACCTGAAAGGTTGACAGTTTTGAGTGGAGTCCAGAAAAAGGCTATGCAACTGGTTCAGGTTGCTGTGCCAGCTGCTCTGCCACTTGAGTCATATGACCCAGAAGATCCAATGGTGCTTTGGGTGTCAGTGGCAGATAGGGATGCTATTTGGAGCCTTGGCAGACCCCCATAGGCGAATCACGTAGGAGACCTCTAGGATTTTGGAGCAAGGCCCTGTCATCTTCTGCAGATAACTACTGTCCTTTTGAGAGACAGCTCTTGGCCTGTTACAGGGCTTTGGTAGAAACTAAACATTTCACCGAGGGTCATCAAGTCACCATGTGACCTGAACTGCCTATCATGAAATGGGTGCTTTCTGACCCATCTAGCCAAAAATTGGAGCATGCACAGGAGCATTCCATCATCAAATGGCAGTGGTATAAACATGGTCAGGCTATAGCAGGTTCTGAGGGGACAAGTAAGTTACATGAGAAAGTAGGTCAAATGCACATGGTCTCCACTCCTGCCACCCTGCCTTCTCTCCCCCAGCCTACACCGATGGCCTCATAGGGAGTTCCCTATAATCAGTTGACAGAGAAAGGGAAAGCAAGGGCCTAGTATTCTGATAGCTCTGCACGATATTCAGGCACCACTTGAACATGGACAGCTGCAGCACTACAGCCCCTTTCTAGGACATCACTGAAGGACAGTGGTGAAGGGAAATCTTCTCAGTGGGCAGAACTTCAAGCAGGGTACCTCATTATGCACTCTGCTTAGAGGGAGAAATGGCTGGATGTGTGATTATATACTGATTCATGGGCTGCAGCTAATGGTTTGTCTGGATAGTCAGGGACTTGGAAGAAGCATGATTGGAAAATTGGTGACAAAGAAATTTGGGGAAGAAATAAGTGGATGGACCTAACTGAGTGGTCAAAAACTGTGAAGAGGGCCGGGTGCTGTGGCTCACACCTGTAAATTAGCCGGGTGTGGTGGCGGGTGCCTGTAATCCCAGCTACTCGGAAGGCTGAGGCAAGAGAATGGCGTGAACTCAGGAGGCGGAGCTTGCGGTGAGCCAAGATCACACCACTGCACTCCAGCCTGGGCGACAGAGCGAGACTCCATCTCAAAAAACAAACAAACAAACAAACAAACAAACAAACAAAAAACCTGTGAAGATATTTAGATATTTGGATGTCATGTGAGTGCTCACCAAAGAGTGACCTGCACAGAGGAGAATTTTCATAATTGCATGGATAGAATGATTCATTCTGTGGACACCACTCAACCTCTTTCCCCAGCACCCCTGTCATCACCCAATGGTCCCATGAATAAAGTGGCCATGGTGACAGGGATGGATGTTATGCATAGGCTCAGCAACTTGGACTTCCACTCACCAAGGCTGCCCTGGCTACAGCCACCGCGGAGTGCCTAATTTGCCACAGCAGAGAGCAACACTGAGCCCTTGATATGGCACCATTCCTTGGGGTGATCAGCCAGCTACTTGGTGGCAAGTTGATTGTATTGGACCACTTTTATTATGGAAAGGGCTGTGGTTTACCCTCACTGGAATAGACACTTACTCCAGGCATGGGTTTGCCTATCCTGCAAACAAAGCTTCGGCCAAGACTACCATCCATGGACTCATGGAATGCCTTATCCACCATCCACCATCATGGTCTTCCACACAGCATTGCCTCTGACCAAGGCACTTACTTTACGGCTAAAGAAGCGCAGCAGTGAACTCACGCTCATTGAACTCACTCATCTTACTATGTTCCCTGTCATCCTGAAGCAGCTAGATTGATAAAACAGTGGAATTGCCTTTTGAAGTCACAAGTACAATGCCAGCTAGATGACAACACTTTGCGGGGCTGGGACAAATTTCTCCAGAAGGTTGTGTATGCTCTGAATCAGCATCCAATATATGATACTGTTTCTCCCAAGCCAGGATTCACAGGTCCAGGAATCAAGGGGTGGAAGTAGAAGTGGCATCACTCACCATCACCCCTAGTGATCCACTAGCAAAAGTTTTGCTTCCTGTTCCCGCAACATTATGTTCTGCTGGCCTAGAGGTTTTTAGTTCCAGATGGAGGAATGCTGTCACCAGGAAACACAGCAATGGTTCCATTAAACTGGAAATTAAGATTGCCACCTGGACACTTTGGGCTCCTCCTACCTCTAAGTCAACAGACTAAGAAGGGAGTCACAGTGTTGGCTGGGTTGACTGACCCAGACTATCAAGATGAAATCAGTCTACTACTCCACAATGGAGGTAAGGTAGAGTATGTGTGGAATACAGGAGTATCCCTTAGGGTATCTCTTAATGTTACCATTCCCTGTGATTAAGGTCAATGGAAAAATACAACAACCCAATCCAGGCAGGACTACAAAGAGCCCAGACCCTTCAGGAATAAAGGTTTAGGTCACTCAACCAGGTAAAAAACCATAATCTGCAGAGGTGCTTGCTGAAGGCAAAGGGAATACAAAATGGGTAATAGAAGAAGGTAGTTATCAATACCAGCTATGACCACATGACCAGTTGTAGAAATGGGAGCTGTAATTGTCATTAGTATTTCCTCCTTATTTTGTTAAGAACATGGTTGTGCATATACACACTTGCAGGAAGAGAATATCTTCATTTTATTTCCTTTCTTTTTCCCTTATACGACATAAGATTTACTGACTTCATATCAACATTTAAGTGTTGTTAAGTTTATGTAATAGCATTTGGGTCGGGGATTGGTGAGTTTCCGCTAGTATGAAGAAGAGCTGCATTATATTAGGTGTACTTCATCATTGTCTTTATTTGAAGAGTATGTATGATTTCAGGAGATGTGTATGCGTTCAAGTTGACAAAGGTAGACTTGTGATGGTTAATATTGAGTATCAACTTGATTAAATTGGAGAATGCAAAGTATTTGTTCTGGGTGTGTCTGTGAGGGTGTAGCCAAAGTGGATTAACATTTGAGTCAGTAGACTGGGAGAGGCAGACCTACCCTCAACCTTGATGGGCACAATCTAATCAGCTGCCAGTGCGACTAGAATAAAAGGAGTCAGAAGAACATGGAAAGACTAGACTGGCTGAGTCTTGTGGCCTCAATCATTTTCCTTTGCTGGATACTTCCTGTTCTCAAACATCAGACTCCAAGTTTTCCAGCTTTTGGACTCCTGGACTTACACCAGTGATTTGCTAGGGGCTCTCAGGCCTTCAGCCCCAGACTAAATGCTGCACTGTCGGCTTCCCAACTATTGAAGTTCTGGGACTCGGACTGGCTTCCTTGTTCTTTAACTTGCAGATGGCCTATAGTGGGACTTCACTTTGTGATTATTGGAGTCAATTCTCCTAATAAACTCCCCTACATATATTTATCTTTCCAATTCGTTCTGTACCTTTAAAGAACTCTAATACAAGTATATTCTAACTTTGACAAATAAGTGAGGCATTTTTTCTCATGTTTTATTTTTCCTGTGAAAGTTGTATAAAATAGAGTTTTCCTTGATAATTTGGTAGAACATTTCTGTAATACAATCTTGTATGGGCATAAAGCATGTGTGGATGGGTGTTGGGTGTGGCAGTGGTGGGCAATGAGAAGTCTCTAAGTAGCATTTCAGTTACTGTCATGCTTCTTTATATGTCTACTATGCTAACTTTGGCATTTTAAATTTTTCCAGAAGAGCGTATTCATTTTGTCTAGGTTTGCAAATTACACTGACATATAGTTGTGTGCATGTCCACATAAATGTGTGTATATGTGCACACACACGTATATATACACATATATTTATATGCACAATGCATATGTCTCTACATATATATTCTGTTTTGACTAAACTTGTTTTATTTAGTTTTTTTGTTTGCTATCTTCTTTCTCTTATATTGAAGAAGTTTTTCTAGAGTTGTGTTTGCATTTCAATCTTCTCCAAAAAATATCCTTTGGATTTGCTTAAACTTATTAATCATGCCAGTCAAATTCACTATACTGAAAAAGGTTTCTAAGAGTTCTCACGCTATTCTTCATGCTTTACCTTCAGACTGTCTTTACCTACTTTTTGTCTGGCGTACTGGGTGTATGAGAGGGAGCTGGAGTTCCAACATCTTTCCAAGAGTTACCACCTTTTCAGGAGCTGATCTCAGAAAAAAAAAGTACAGGAAGGGACAGGTAGAATAGCTATAAAACTCGAAGATGTTTGCTATGTCTTTTGGCCCATTGTGACTGCTATAACAAAATGCTGTAAAATTTGGGTAGATTTTAAATAAAAAAGAAATCATTTCTCACTCTTTTGGAGGCTGGGGAGTTTAAGAAAAAGGTGCCAGAGAATTTGATGTCTGGTAAGGCCTACTTTCTGGTTCATAGATGGCACCTTCTGAATTCTGTCCTCCCATGGTGGCAAGGTCCCTTGGGCCACTTTAAAAAGGTACTAATCCCATTCATGAGGGAACCTTACCAATTATGTAATTGCCTCTCAAGGGTGTTATTTCCTAATAACATCATACTGTGGTTGAGGATTCCAGCATATAGATTTTCAGGCCATTGTACTATGTTAAGTGTGCTTTTACTAACAGGTAAGCACTAAACTAATAATGCCTTAATAATTGAGATTTAGTCTTCTCAGTTCATAAAACGTCTGGAGGACAGAATTTGCTAGCAAAGGTTTAATGGTTAAGTGTTGTCATAACTCTAGGTCACCATCTTATAATACCTCAATTTGTATTTTAGTACCCTTTACACTCAACCTGCAATTAGCACTTACTCTGTGCCAACCTTTTCTTTTAAAATAGATAATTTTTTTTTCGCATTTAATCCTTACAGAAAAACTATAAGGTAGATCTTGTTACTTCTCCCTCAGATGAGTCAATAGGAAATAAAAATCTTTACCAAAAATTTCCAACAAACTTCACTTTATTTCTCATTGGCCAACACTGAGTCACAGCTTCTTCCTTTGCCAGGGACTGGATTTTTATTTCATGAAATCAAAAGATCTGTGTCTATACCAGAAAAAAAAAAAATTAGGGTTTTGTTACCAGGCAAAAATGCAAGTAGAAATAATAGTCTCCAAACTAAAATCTTTGTGGAAGAATTGAAATTATGGGAGAAATAAATCAAAAGTTCATAGTGGATACAATGAGAGATAACTTATGCAAATTATATGAGCCACATAATTGATATTATTGATATCATTGCTATTACTTAGATTTAAATACATAAGCAAATAAAATGCTTTCAATGTTTTTTGTTTTTTAAATAGAATGAAAAGTTTTTATAATAGATGAAAACAATAAAGATGAAACCACTATAACATTAAGAATTATAAAATCTTATTGTATTGAACTTGTCGTCTTTGAATGTATTCAAGTGAATTTATAAATAAATAAATACAATAAGTGAATTGCACCCCAAAATATAATGAAATCCAAAGATCAAGTGCATGTTTTGACCATCAGTATTGTGTTTTGGCAGGAGATATGTAGAATTGATCATTAAAGGCTTTTTAGAACTGTTGGAGAAAAAAGTCTAAAAAACATTTTAAACTATATACTATAAAGTATGACAGTTAATGAAGTTAAAGTGTATGTAAAACTGTAGAAATATACTATAAAATAGGACAGTTAATGAAGGTAAAGTGTAGTAAAACTGTAGAAAACAAGAAATAGAATTTGGAAAAATACCATGTTTTGAGATATCTTTGTAAATCCATGCAACTATATTTGTAATAAAATTTTTAACAAAAATATGAGCTTATGGTTATGTAAGCTGTATGGGATGAGGTTTAAGATTAGATCACGGTGATGATAAAACACAAATTGTGCAAAGAAACAGATTTAATTCATTAGTTATGTGAAGCATAATATACAGTCATGGAAGTTCATTACCTCTTGCAGTCAAATTTTCCAGCAATCTAGTGCTAGCTTAAGTATAAAACTATTATTTCCGAAGTTGCTTTCTAATATATTCCACTCGTAAATAACTTCTATTTTTTATCATCCTTTTTAGCATTTCATTTGTATCTCTTAATGAAAGAAAATGAAAACTTTTAGAGCCACATAATTGATATCATTTGTATCAATTATGGTACCATCTGGTAGTTAGCAGTATATTCATGGACCTAAGCTTTCTCTCTTACTAAAGAGTCTAACTTCCCTAACGGTATATATGTAATTTTTGGTTTTTCTCTGTATTCAGTAACAATCCCCTGATGCTGACCGACATGTATAGAGAACAGAATACAGTGTATTTTTATTGATAAAATTCAGAATATTGATTTAATGGTAGCAGAGTTGTTTATTGAAAAAAAAAATAAGCACAACAGTTCCCAACAACAAGCTACCAACCCCTTGTTAATTGAAGGAAAATACCTAAGACTTACTTATAAAACCTACATACAGAATTTTTTGAAAAAAAATTTTAGTTAAAATATGAACTCAATGACTTCTATATTATTCCCATCTTTTAATACTATATTATTGCTTAATTCTTACTAAATTGTGCATTCATTATTAATAGAAACTATAAGAATTCAAACTAATAAGAAGATTTTTAATTGCTACAAAGACATTTTAAAATAAGATTAAATCCGAAGAAATCTATATTACACATCATAGACTTGTTAAAATTGCTGATGTTTTTCTGACATTTGTATGGGTTTATGTGCTTAAGAATCAGGTGGGAAACTTGATAAAAATATACATATTCAGAATGTACCATTTGATATTTTAAATCTTTGGGGATAAGGGTGAGAGAAGATTCAACATTTTTATCAATTTCTCAAGCTGATTTTGATACACCATGAAGTTTTATAAGAACTGATATAACTTTTTTTCTTTACTATGGCTGAAGGGTGTAAGTGAATTAAGGTGAGAAGTAATTTTCAATGCACTAGTCTAGAACTGTACAGATGACAAATGATATTTCAACAGATGAAGAAAAAATAAACTTTACTATTTATAGAAAAGAATTTGATTTCACTCTTTGATTCAAGAGTGAAAAACACAATAGTTGAATGCACTTTGTGGTGATGGTGGAGTCTTGAGGTTCTGTTTTTATAAGTCACAATATTTCAAATTAACCATACAGAAAAAATATTGTATTTCCTTATATTGGCCAGCCAGAAAGTTATTGGACAATGTCATATACAATATGAGTGCCAGGCTAGGGTCCATTAATAATAGAGGAGCTAGTGAGTGAGACAATTTAGATGGCTCAATGGGGTGTTTCAGAGACAGACTTTGTTGAAGTTATATTTAGTTGGCAGTTATAAGTTAGATAATTAAAATTATCTAATACTGAATCAGGTGCGGTGGCTCACACCTGTAATCCCAGCACTCTGGGGGGCTGAGGCAGGTGGATCACTTGAGGTCAGGAGTTCGAGACCAGCCTGGCCACATGGTGAAACCCTGTCTCTACTAAAAATACAAAATTTAGCTGGGCATGGTGGCATGTGCCTGTAATCCCAGCTACTTGCAAGGCTGAGGCTGAGGCAGGAGAATTGCTTGAACCCAGGAAGCAGAGGTTACAATGAGCCAAGATCATGGAACTGCACTCCAGACTGGGTGACAGAGTATCCATCTCAAAAAAAAAAAAAAAAAAAAGAATTATCTAATACTGGATTCTTATGTGATAATTACCAGGTTTTAGAAATTTTGAAAAGTATACAAACACATAGAAATTCCTAAGAATAGTGACTCCTCATTTGAAGAACTAATGTTTTTCCTTTAGAGTCTATGAATGGGCTAAGTGTTGCTGTTCAAACGATTAGGATTATTTCACTAGTATTTAGAAGACTTCAAGTCAGAAACCAAAGAAGAGCTGCTACTGAAAAGATATCATTAAGTAATCATCCACATCTCTCCCAACCTATCACCCTTCTAAGTCTCCATTGTCTAACATCCCTCTCTCTATGTCCATGTGTACGCATTTCTTAGCTCACATTTATGAATGAGAACATGCAGTGTTTGGCTTTCTGTGCCTGGTTTGTTTCAGTTAATAACTGCTAGTTCCATCCATGTTGCTACAAAAGACATGATTTCATTCTTTTTTAAGGCTGAATACTACTTCGTTGTGTATATATACCACATTTTCTTTATCCAATTATCCATGGATAGACACTGAATTTTCCATATATTTGCTATCACAAATAATGTTGTGGTAAACATAGAGCACAGGTGTGATATATTTTTGATATATTGATTTCCTTTGGATAGATACTCTGTAGTGGATTGAATAGTAGTACTATATTTAGTTCTTTGAGAAATCTCTATACTGTTTTGTATAGAGTTTGTACTAATTTAAATTCCCACCATCAGTGTGTAAGTGTATTCTTTCCTCCACCATTTCCTCCATTTTCTCACCAATGGGATATTTTTAGTCTTTTTAATAATAGCCATTTTTTTTCCAAGATAGAAGATTAGAGGCTTTTAACATGCCTCAGCCACTTGTAAATACCAAGATAATGCATTAAGATAAACTCTGTTAGCTTTAACACAAGAAGAAAAATGGGAATCCACTGAAATCATGAAGGACATTTCAGATCCTGGGGAAGAGAATGAGGGTAAACAGCCCCATGTGAGTGTCCAGCTGATAAAAGTGAGTGAAACCATAATACATGAGAGAGGCAGAGAGCTTCATTCTGTGACTCAACTTTCCACAGGGGTTATGAGCAACCAGGCTGAAGCAGAGCACTCTGTTTCTCCCATGCACTGTAACTAACATGTGGAGAGGCTTGGAGGTATGGGAAGAAAAGACACTGGGAAAAGTAGCAGGCATTTTCCCAGATCTGGGACTGACAGCAGGAAGCCTTTTATTCCAGGTGCATATGAAGCCATTTTTAATCCAGTGGCATATAAAGCTATTCTTTGGAGACCTAGCAGTATGGCCATCCATGCAAGCATTTCAGTCTTGGGCCAGAGATTGGAGTGCTTGCTCTAGAATGGGTTAGAAACTTCTACAGCCAGAACTGTGGCAAGCACCCCAGCAGTAGGCACTGAAATTGTGCTCTCTCCTGCCACAGGACTGGGGTGAGAGGAAAGCTGTCACAGTGACAGTTTCCTCTGGGCAACAAGACTTGCATCCAGGGCCAGCTTGGTGACCTGGAAATGGTGTTTGTGTGCCCTTGCTGCATGCCCCAGTCTGCTTCCCTGAGATTATGTTGTAGTGGGATTCTCTCTGCTCCACCTAAGAGCACTCACTCCCATGGACCAGCAATCTGAGGCACCCCACCCTTCATGAAGCAGAGATCATAGTACAGCAGGACCCTCTCCTCTCTACACCCAGGCAAAACTCCAGGCATTCAGAACATCTGTTCATCTTCCTTCTGCATAGATTGTGATGCAGTGAGACCCTCTCTGTTCCACAACCAGGCAGGTCTACAAATTTGGAGCACCCATTTGTATGGATTAGCAAACTGAGGTGCCCCACTATTACTATGCAGAGATCTTGGGGCAAGCTGACCTTCTCCACTTCATGCCCAGGCAGATCTAGAGACATTCAGAGCAACTGTTTGCCTGGTTAAGCAGCTTCAGACACGCCACACATCCTGGGAATGGATGGTGGTACAGTGAGGCCCTTTTCACTCCACACACAGGCAGATCTCCAGGCATTTGGAGTACCTGCTCGCCTGGATCAGCAGCCTGAATGATCCTACCCTTCCTGCACAGTGATTGTGGTGCAGGTGGACATCTCTGCTTCATGCCCAGGCAAAACTCCAGGTATTCAAAGGACCTGCTTGCCCAGCTTGAGCTGCCATGCCCTTCCTGTGCAGAAATCCTGTACCTCTCTAATTCAAACCCAGGCTGACTTCCAGGCATTCAGAGCACCTACTTTCTTGGCTCAGCATCCTGAGCTACCCCACCCTTCCTATGTAAAGATCGTAGTGTAGCGGGGCCCTCTCCGGTCCATGCCCAGGAAAATCTCTCGGCATTTTGAGCACAAATTTACCTGGATTACCAGCCTGAGTTGCAGTACCCTTCTTGTGCAGGGATTGTGCTGTAGGGCGTAGCTCTACACTCCATGCCCAGGCTAATTGCTAGACATCTAGAGTACCTATTCTCTTGAATTAGAAATTTATGCCACTCCCACCCTCAGTGCAGAAAACTTGAGGCCAAAGAGGTTTCCAAGGTCCGTGCCTAGGCAAACCTCTGGGCACCTGGTGGTCAAACACTGGATGCTTCTGCCTGCTAATAGGGGACCTGTAGGAGGATCTGCCCAGCCTGGCCCCCGTCATCTTTCCCATCCCAACTCCCGGAGGCTGATCAGGGAGGTGAAACTATGTGTACTCCACAGATGAGCTCATTGCTTGAGGCAACAGAGAACTTCTCAAAGTAAACAAGAATGAAGTATATTCGCAGCCACAGCAGCCAAAACCGGCTCTTACCTATCCGCGCCATCTACTGGCTTGCGGGTCAAACTGCAAGCCCAATATAAAACCTATTGACAGAAGTGCATAGGGCTGCAGAGGCAAAGTGAAAAGACCCCTACCCAGCACTCTCTACAGTCACACCCCTCTAGGAGGCAGGTACAGGGAAAGGGAAACAACTAATATTATAGAGAAAGTAAGAAAAAAAATCTTACCTGCATGAAAATAATTACAAAATTTAAAAGTGCTAGTATCTTTGGATTAGAAGGAACCAGTGAAAGAATACTGACACCATGAAAAACGTAAAAGTGATGACACCAGAGGATCATACTGGCTCTCCAGCAATGATCCCTAACCATAATAGAAACTCAGAAATGAATATAAAGAATTCAGTGCATGGACTGCAAGGAAATTCAACAATATCCAAGACAAGGTTGAAAATCAACACAAAGAAACTTCTAAAGCAATGCAGGTAAGGAAGAAAAGATAAACATCTTGAAAAGAAATCAGTCAGAACTTATAGAAGGAGAAACCTCACTAAAAGAATTTCAAAATACAATTGAAAGCTTTATCTAAGGACTGGACCTAGCAAAATAAATAACTTTAGAGCTTGAAGACCAGTCTTCCAAAATAACCCAGTCAGACAAAAATGAAGGAAAAAAAGAATTTTAAAAAGTGAACAAAGTCTTTGAGAAATATGGGAATGTGTAAAGTGACAACATATGAATTACTGGCATTCCTGAGAGAGAGAACAAATAGTAAATAGCCAGGAAAACCTATTTGACGGAATAATACCAGAAAATTTCTCTTTTTTTAGAGAAGTAGACATCCTGACACAAGAAATAAATATGGCATCTGTGACATACTATACAAAATGAACATCACCAAGGCATATAGTCACAAGACTGTCCAAGGTCAATGTTAAAGACTAATCTTTAAAAAGAAAAGATTAAATCACATACAAAGGGAACTACATCAGGCTAATAGCAGACTTTTTATCAGAATCCTTGCTAACCAAGAGAGATTGGTGGCTTATTTTAAGCATTTTTAAAGAAAGGAAATTCCACTCAAGAATTTCATATTCCACTAATATAAGCTTCGTAAGCAAAGGTGAAATAAAACCTTTTTCCAAACAAGCAATAACGAAGAGAATTTATTATAACACCAGCCTTACAAAAGATCTTTAAGGGAATTCTAAACATTAAAGTGAAAGAATGATACCTGCTAACACAAAAACATACTTGATTACCTATCCCACAGACCTTATAAAATAACCACACAATGGAAGCTACAAAGGAAACATCTAACAACTCCATGGTAGGAACAAAACCTCACATATAAATACTAACCTTGAAACTAAACAGTGTAAACACCCCACTTAAGAGGCATAGTTCCAAGTTGAGTAAAAAACAAGACCTCTCCATCTGCTGTTTTCAAGAGACTTACCTCACACATAATGCCACTCATTGGATCAAAGTAAAGGTTTGGAGAAACAGCTATCTCACAAATGGACATTTAAAAAGACCATGGGTCACTATGCTTATACTGAACACAATAGACTTTACACCAAAAACTGCAAAAAAAGACAAAGAACAGCATTACATATTGATGAAAGTTCAATTCAACATGAAGATCCCATACTTAAATGAGATAGTTAACCTATTTAGAGCATCCACCATTAGAGCAACACCATTGATAAAACAAGTACTTTGAGACTTAGGGAAAGACTAAGATATCCACGTAATAATAGTGGGAAACTTCAAACCCCACTGAGAGCATTAGGTAGATCATCTAGGTAGAAAACTAAAAACTGAGTTTTGGAAAGAAAATTTACACTTGACCAATTGGACCTACCTAATAAACAGCAAATAATAATAAACCTAATAAACAGAACCCTTCACCCATCAACCACAGAATATATAATCTTCTCATCTACACATGGAACATACTACAAGGTTGGACTCATGCTCAGACACAAATCAAGTGTCAATAAGCTGAAAAAAAAAAGAAAATCATATCACTTGTACTGTCAGATCACAGTGGAATAAAAACAGAAATTAATACCAAGAAGATCTCCCCAAGCCCCACAATTACATAAGAATTGAACAACTTGCTCTTGAATGACTTTTGGCAAAGCAACAAAATTAAGGTAGAAATACAAAAATCTTTGAAATCGATGAAAACAGAGACACAACATACTGAAATTTCTGGGATGCAGCAAAAGCAATGTAATGGGGAACGTATATATTGCACTAAACACCTATCTCAGAAGTTAGAAAGATCTCAAATTAATAATATCATACCTAGAGGAACTATATAAACAAGAACAAACTAACACCAAACATTGGTTCTTTGAAAGGATGAACAATATTGAATGACCACTAGCTAGATTAACAAAAACAAAACAAAAAGAAGTTTCAAATATGCACAATCAGAAACAATGGTAACGTTACAACTCATCCCACAGATACAGATTATCAGAGACTTTTATTAATAACTCTATGCACACAAACTAGAAAGTCTAGAGGAAATGGATAAATCTCTGTAAGCACATAACCTCTGAAGATTGAATCAGGGAGAAATTGAATTTCTGAATAGAGCTATATCAAATTGCAAAATTGAATCATTAATGAAAAACATACCAATCCATAAAAGCCTTGAAGCAGGTAGATTTGCATTCAAATTCTACCAGATACGCAAAGAGCTGTTAGCATTTCTATTCAAGCTATTCTAAAAAATTGAGGAGGAAATACTCCTCCCTAAGTCATTCAAGGAAACCAGCATTACCCTGACACTAAAGCCTGCAAACACATAACAAAAAGAACAAACTACAGAACAATGTCCTTGATGCCAAAACAATCTTCAACAAAATAATGTCAAACCAAATCTAATAGCACATGAAAAAGTTAATTTACCACGATCAGTTAGCCTTTATTCCTGGGATGATGCAAGGGTGGTTCAACATATGCAAATCAATAAATGTGATTAACCATGTGAACAGAATTAAAACAAAAATCATATGATCATCTTAATAGATGCATAAAAGTGTTTGATGGAATATCCCTTCATGATAAAAATTCTCAACAAACTAGGTATCAAATGAACATACATCAAAATAATTAGATATGTCAGTGACAAACCCACAGACAACATCATACTGAATGGGCAAATGCTAGAAGCATTCCCCTTAACAATAGGAACAAGACAAGCATGCCCACTCTCACCACTCCTATTCAATATAGCGCTAGAAGACTTAACCAGAGCAATCAGGCAAGAGAAAGAAATGAAAGACATCCAAATAGGAAAATAATAAGTTAAATATCTCTCTTCACTACATTTGAAAAAAACAAAAAACTATTCTAAAATTTATGTGGAAGAAATAACAGAGCCCAACTAGCCAAAGCAATCCTAAACAAAAAGAACAAAGTTGCCTGGGCAAGGTGGCTCATGACTGTAATCCCAGCACTTTGGGAGGCTGAAGCAGGTGGATCATGAGGTCAGGAGTTCGAGACCAGCCTGGCCAACATGGTGAAACCCCGTGTCTACTAAAAATACAAAAATTAGCTGGGCGTGGTGGCACACACCTGTAATCCTAACTACTCAGGAGGCTGAGGCAGGAGAATTGCTTGAACCTGGGAGGCAGAGGTTGCAGTGAGCTGAGATCACGCCACTGCACACCAGCCTGGGCAAGAGAGCAAAACTCTGTCTCAGGAAAAAAAAAAAAAAAGAACAAAGTTGGAGAGATCATATTACCTGACTTCAGACTATACTAGAAGGCTACAGTAACCAAAACGTCATGGTGTTTGTACAAAAACAGAAACATAAACAAATGCAACAGAATAAAGAACCCAGAAATAAAGCTGCACACCTACAGCCATCTGATCTTCGACAAAGTTGACAAAAATAAACAGTGGAGAATGGAATTCCTATTTTAATGGTGCTGCGATAGCTGGCTAGCCATATGCAGAGAACTGAAACCAGACTTTTTTAGTAACAGCCATTCTGACTAGAGTGAGATATCTCATTGTGGTTTTAATATGCATTTATCTGATTATTAGTAATGTGGACCATTTTTTTCATATACCTTTTGCCCATTATTGTTTCTTCTTTTGAAAACATATCTATTCATGTGTGTTGCCCACTTTCTAATGGAATCATTTGTTTCATCTTGATGTTCTTGAATTGAGTTTCTTGTATATGTGGATACTAGTCCAAAGGTTACTTCTTTATTTATGCAACTATAATGCACAGTGAAGCATTAGTATTCTTAGGTTTTTATTTGTACAGTCCTTGAGGGGTTTGAGAGTACAACTTTAAAAGTGCACAAAATTCATCATGATACTGGTCATAATAAACACACATCAAGTGTGTTAGCACACTATCATTAGACTGTAGCAATCCTAAACAACTGTAACAATTTTGTAACATAAAGCATAACTAGAAAACTTATTTCAAAGATCTCTTAGTATATATGACTGAAGTTTCTCAGCCATGGATGATACTAGTTTTGAATCAAACACTTAAATTAGTTTATTATGCCTCCTCTTATGTCCAGGTAAAATTAGAATGTCCAAGAATACACATTTCTTTGGACTGAGGAGTTTTTCAGAACACAGATTTTTGGTGCTAAGCCATGAAAATTCCATTAAAAAGGGGAAAAGTTGTTAACATGAGTTACATGGTTTCTAGTTTCTATAAATCCAGAAATGACTGTCCCCTCCTCACCCACTGTTAAATACATGTAGACTTGGGCAGGAATACAGGACTTTTTTTGATGTTTGATGTACTTTTGATTTCAAAGCAATTAAATCTGAATAAAGAGAACATCAAAGGGCAGATTAAGTCTCTTAAAATATTTCTGAATATTGTGGGGATTTTCTGAGCAGCCTGCTTCAGAAATTCTAAAATGTGATGAATGAGCAATCTAGTCTCATGCTCTGGAAGCCTTTGAAGACTTGAGGAGCAAATAGTGGGAATAGAAATGAGCAACTTTGATCAATGTCAAGGGACACTTCTCCCCTAAAACACACATACAAAGGACCACTTAATTGTACATTCTAGTAGCTTTCCTTCGACATGATATTTTGTTAGCAACTTTTCCTTCTCACAGAAACTATTACTTATACTCTTGATTTTTTTTATTATCAGCATCAGTTGGCCTAGCATTCAAAGAAAGGAGTAGATGCTGACTAAATATTTACTAGTGGATACAAAATAGATCACATATTGATGTTCATAAAGAAGATATGAAACAGAAATTTCCCTTCTATATATATTATATTCATTAATGTATTTGAGTCACACTGGAACAAGAAGGCACACATTATATCAAACATGGAGGAGAGATTTAATTTTGTATTTTATTTTCTATTCTAAGCTTACTAGGACATACTATTATTCACTATCTTGACTAAATAATTATACTTCCTGAATCATATTACATCAGAACTTTGGTGAACAACAATGACATAGGAATTAATAGTAGACATGAAGGTGAGTGAATTAAATAAAAGGTTATTACTATATTCTTATAAAGTAATTAATTAAATTTTTAGCATTTTGTTTTGTTAAGATTTTACATATGATTTTTTTAACATGCTACTTTATAATTTCATTTTTTAAAGCATTAAGTTTTAAACATCTTTGTACATCATTAAATATTCTTTTACATAAATATTTTTAGGTAACTACATAGGTATTCATTTTATAAAATTATCATGATTTTTAAAACATTTTTCATTGCTGGACCTATGGCTCATTTTTATTTTTATTACTGTAATAAAGAATACCGCAAATAAAACATTTACATTTTCATGCTAATTGTTGTCTTATATAGCTTTCTATATATAAAGCCAAGGAACCAAATAATGCACAAATGTTTCTGGTTTTGTTAAACAGGCATTCAAACATACTATACAAACTTACTCTCCCAAGTATATTGTGCAACAGTACCATAATATAAATGATCATTAATTATCCATAATTTGTGTAAGCTTCATTTTTTCTTCTTATGTTAGAATGGAAAATAAAGCATATTGTATATTGATTTAGCTAGTGTATCAAGGCTGTTTTACTAGAAAAATACATCATGATCATATTTTCTTTTTGACTACTTTAGGGATTATATTTAGTTTCATTCTTATAAAAATTTATAGCTTAATGAATAAATGAACAATGAGGTAATGTTCTTCAAAGCATGTCCAGTTTTATATCATGATTCATCACATATAAGAACTGCTATAGAAAAGATAATGCTATTCTAGAATTGCATATATGACAGGTTGATTTATCTTTGCATTCTGTGTGTTTTGATGTACAGACTTTTTAATGGCATTCATTCATTAATTTCACAGGGCATGCCTCCTATATGTATGACACCATAGTGGTTCTAGAGGTATATAAAATGAATAAAATACAGACTCTGCCCTTAAGGAGTTTAAAAACTAGTAGGGGAGAGACATGAAAATAAATAGCCATGATACAGAATGAAATGTTAAGTGCCTCCAGAGAGGTGAAAGCATACTCCAGGAAAATGCTAATAGATGCAATTGCTTCTACAGAAGGTAACAAGGTAAATTGACATTGGTTGGGACTTTAAATATTGAATAGTGTTTTATTCTTTTTCAGAACAGTCATTTTTTGGCATGTTTAAAAATAATGAAAGGCAAATCATATTTCCGTATATGATAAGTAACACTAAAATACTCACATTTCTTAAAATGTCAATAATGGAAGGGATCTCAAAGATCATCTAATCCTATATGTTATTAATATCAAGACATGAATAAAATATTTTGGAAATTGAAGTATGCTTACAACAAAACCTCAACTATCCATAATCATGTAATAATTCTGTAAGGGTTCTAACCTTGACAAATACATTTGTCTGCTTCCTAGTCTATTTGTCCTGGGCAGCAACTTGACTTTTTACAGTTCATTTGGAGAGAAATCTTTAGCAAAACTACTTGGGATCCTTGATTTGATTAAAGCTAGAGGAAATTGTGGCTGAAAAAAGGAAAAAAAAAAAGACTTAATAGGCTGGGCGCAGTGGCTCATGCCTGTAATCCCAGCATTTTGGGAGGCAGAGGCGGGCGGATTGCCTGAGGTCAGGAGTTCGAGACCAGTCTGGCCAGTATGGTGAAACCCTGTCTCTACTAAAAATTAAAAAAAAAAAAATTAGCTGAGTGTGGTGGCATGTACCTGTAATCCCAGCTACTCAGGAGACTGAGGCAGGGGAATTGCTTGAACCAGGGAGGTGGAGGTTGCAGTGAGCCAAGATCGCACCACTGCACTCCAGCCTAGGCGCCAGAATGAGACTCTGTCTCAACAAAAAAAAAAAAAAAAAAAAAAAGAAGAAGACTTAATATACTTTCAGATGATTGTATTATCTTTATTGATAATTAATATTTAAGTTACAATAAATTTATTGATTTTCTTTTTATTGGAGAGTATTTTCAATTGAGAATCAGAATATTGGGATTTAGTTTTTATTGTTTAAATAATTACTAGTATGAACTTAGGAAAGTCTTTAGACTTTTCTTGACATATATTTTCTCACCCAATTATTTCCAAGTCCCTTTTAACTATATCTAAAATATTTGCTTTTTTTCTTTATAAAATCGTAAACAAAATACATATATGATATTGATATTACTAGATAGAAAGGCTGTGAAGTTGGCTGTTGGAAACTCTCATGCTCAGTTCTCATTACATCAACCATTTCAATTGTTTCAGTACGTGATTTTATAAGACCTTTCTCCCACTTTCCCAGTGATTACGGCATCCTACAAGTTATTATTTTTGTCTTCCATTTCTATTTAATACACTGGTAAAATTCTAAGCCAAAATTTAACTGTTAGTTCAAACTACTTTTTAAGGGTATAATTTTATGCTTTATTTGCCCTTTAAATAAAGCTACATAATTGCTCTAGAGAGAATAAGAATGCATGTGGGATATAATATAACATGTACCTTTTCTGAACAAGGAAAAAAAGTTGTGCAAATTGAAGCTGTAATTACTACATGCAGGCGTAAAGAAAAAATGATTTTCTAGTCACTGTATTCATTCACCTTGAGTAGGAAATTATAGTTTTTCTAATTTAAAAAGGTCACTTTATTTTTCTGAGCATTTGATTGGTTGAATATCACACACTTTTACTTTTTGCATGAATTGGGCTGTTTGGGGGTTACTATCTAGAAAATGTTGAGACATTTATTTAAATGCAGGGTATATTATTGATTCCAGACTGTCAACTCAAGGCTAAAATACTGCTTGAAACATGAGAAGTGGATAACCATGTGCACATGACTAGTACCTACCCCATGACAGTTTCTTAAGACCCTGTAGTAGAATTAAATTATCAGAGGTTATGGAAACGGCTGCTTGTGTCTAGTGAGTATCACACTGGAAGGCCATTATTGAGGCAGCCATAATTTTTATTCACAATACACACACAACCAATAGTGCCAAGATAATTCAAGACTGAACAGCCCATCCACACACCAACCTGTAGATTCCTGCCAGTTCATGCAAGTCAGGGAATTACCAAAAATAAATTTTAAAAATTAGAGTATATTCCAGTGGATTTAATTTTGAATGAATTTTTTGTCAAAATTTTCACTTTATCTATCTTCTATCCTTTAAAAATTGTTTTGTTCTGTTAAAATTGAATTTACATATTTATTGAAAATATTTACATTATGTATTTACTTTTTACTATAAGTACTCTTCAATATAGTTCAAAATATTTATTTTTCTGAATTATTTATTAATTTTAATTGACATAAAATTATTTATCTTTATTGTACACAGGACGATGTTCTGAAATATGTGTACACTGAAATGGCTTCATATCCAGTAAATGGTCTTGATACTAAATTCAGACCAATACAAAACCATAAAAGGAAACTACTGACCAATATCCCCAATGAACATAAATGCTAAATTTCTCAACAAAATACGAGCAAACTGAACCCAACAGCACTTCCAAAAGATGATACACTATGATCAAGTGGGTTTTATACCAGGGATGCAAGGATGGTTCAATAATGCAAATCAATAAATGTGATGCACCACATAAACAGAATTAAAGACAAAAACTATATAATCCCAATAGATACATAAAATTGATAAAATTCAGCACTTATTCATCATAAAAAATCCCTCAACAAACTGGCATAGAAATAATAAAGACCATATATGGTGAACTCACAGCCAAAATCATGCTGAAAAGGGAAAGTTGAAAGCATTCCCTTTAGAAGCTGAAACAAGGCAAGGATGCTCATTTGCATCGCTCCTATTAAGCATAGTATTGAAAGTCCTATCCAGAAGAATCAGGCAAAGAAAAGAAATAAAACGTATCCAAATTGGAGAACTGGGCCTCAAATTATCCCTGTTCACTGATGATATGGTCTTATGTCTTGAAAACCCTAACCATTCCACCAAAAACCTCCTAGATTTTGATGAATGAATTAGTAAAGTTTCAGCATACATAATGAACATGCAAAATCAGTAGTATTTCTATACACCAACAACAATCTAGCTGAGCACTAAATCAAGAATGCAATACAATTTACAATAGATTGAAAAATAATAACAAGGAATATATTTAACCAAGAGGAAAACTACAAAACACTGATGAAAGAAGTAGTAAATGACACAAATGAAAAATAATCACATGCTCATGGATCAGAAGAGCTAATATCTTTAAAATGACCACAATGCCCAAAGCAATCCACAGATTTAATGTGATTGCTATCATTATACTAACATCACATTTCACAGAAGTAGAAAAATAATCCTAAAATGTATATGGAGCCAGAAAAGGACTCAGATATCCAAAGCAAAACTAAGCATAAAGCAGGCTGGAGGCATCACATTACCTGATATAAAATTATACTACAAAGTTACAGTAACCAAAACCGCATTGTGCTGGTACAAAAATAGATATATAGATCAATGGAACAGAATAGAGAAACCAGAAATAGGGCCACATACTTATAGTCGGCTGAAGTTTGAACAAAGTCAACAAGAACACACACTGGGGAAAGGACAACATTTTCAATAATCATGCTGGGAAAAATGGATTTCTATATGCAGAAAAATAAAATGAGGCCTCTGTCTTTCATCATATACAACAATCAACTAAGACGTATTTTAAATAATTAAATATATGACCTAAGACTATAAATTACCAGAAGAAATCTAGAGAAAATTATTTTGAACAGTGGTCCAGGCAAGGAATACAGGACTAAGACCTCAAATGCACAGGCAATGAAAACAAAAATAAATGGAATTTAATTAAACTAAAAATCTTTTGTGCAGCAAATAAATAATCAACAGGGTAAAGAGACAATCCTCAGAATGGGAAAAAATACTTGCACACTATTCATCCAATAGAAGACTAATATCCAGAATATGCAAGGATCTCATACAAGTCAACAACAACAACAACAACAACAACAAAAGAATCCCATTAAAAAATGGTCTAAGGACACGGTAGGAATTTGTTTTAAAAAAAAGTCACAAAAGTCCAACAAGAATATGAAAAAAAGTTTGTATCATCACTAATCATTAGTGAAATAGAAATTAAAACCACAGTGAAATATCATCTTACCCAGTAAGAATGGCTATTCTTAAACAGAAAAAATAACAGTGGTTAGTGAGGATGTGGAGAAAAGAAAGCACTTATACACTGTTAGTGGAAGAGTAAATTAGTACAACATCTATGGAAAATTTTTGGAGATTTTACAAAGAACTAAAAATAGAACTGAATTCAATCAAGCAATCTCACAACTAGCTATCTATCTAAAGGAAAATAAATCATTATATAAAAAGACAACTGCATCTACATACTTATTGTAGGACAATTCACAATTGCGAAGATATGGAACCAATCTAAGTGCCCATCAAATGATGAGTGGGCAAAGGATACACAATGAAACACTATGCAGCCATAAAAATGAAATTATGTCTTTTGCAGCAACATAGGTGAAACTGGAAGTCATTATTTTAATTGAAATACACACAGAGACAACACGTTATCACTTATAATTGAGAGCTTAGTAATGTGTACACATACAGGTAGTGTGTGAAATAACAGACAGTGGAGACTTAGAAGAGGGTGGGTGATGAGAAATTACTTAATGTCTATAATGTATGCTAATCGCTGATAGATAGACACTAAAAGCCCCAACTTCAATGCTTTGCAATATATCAATATAACAAAATAATACTTGTACCTCATAAAGTTATACAAATCAAATAAAATTTTAAATAAGATTACTGAGATCAACATAATGGAGCTTTACTCCTAAATTTTCTTCTAGTAGTTTTAAAGTTTCTGGTCTTACGTTCAAGTATTGCAATTGATTTTGAGTTGACTTTTTTATATGGCGTGAAGTAAGGTCCAATTTTATTTTTTTGCTTGTAGATGTCCAGTTATTTCACATTTTTGAACATTCTGTCCTTTTCCCGTGCGTCCTTGGCACTTTTACAAAAATTAATTGACCATTGATGTGTAGCTTTATCTTTTGGCTTTATATTCTGTTCTATTGGTTAATGTGTCTGTTTTTATTGGGGGGAAGAGGATTTTTTTGCCAATACCATGTTGTTTTGATTATAATTGCTTTGTAATACATTTTGAAATCAATGATATGGTTTGGCTATGTTCCTACCCAAGTCTCATCTTGAACTGTAGTTCCAATAATCTCCACGTGTTCTGTAAAGGACCCAGGGGGAGGTAATTGGATAATAGGGGTGGATACCTCTATGCTGGTCTCATGATAGTGAGTTCTCATGCAATCTGATGTTTTTATAAGAGGATTTTCCCCCATTCCCTTGGCACTTCTCATTGCTGCTGCTATGTAAAGAAGGATGTGTTTGCTTACCCTTCTGCCATGAGTGTGAGTTTCCTGAGGCCTCCCCAGTCATGCTGAACTGTGGTCAATTAAACCTCTTTCCTTTATAAATTACCCAGTCTCTGGTATGTCTTTAATAGCAGCATCAGAATGAACTAATATAGTAAATTGGCACCATGTGTGGGGGTGCTGTTGTAAAGATACCCAAAAATGTGAAGTGATGTTGGAATTGGGTAATAGGCAGAGGTAGGAACAGTTTGGAGGGCTCAGAAGAAGACGTGAAAATGTGGGAAAGGTTGGAATTTCCTAGAGACTTGTTGAATGGCTTTGACCAAAATGCTGATATTAATATGGACAATAAGTCCAGGGTGAGGTAGTCTCAGATGGAGGTGAGGAACTTGTTGGGAACTGGAGCAAAGGTGACTCTTGTTATGCTTTAGCAAAGAGACTGTCAGCATTTAGCCCCTGCCCTAGAGAGGTGTGGAACTGTAAACTTGAGAGATGATTTAAGGTACCTGGCAGAAGAAATTTCTATGTGTTCTCATTGTTCAATTCCAAAGCATTCAAGAGCTGACAGAACATAAAAGTTTGGAAAATTTGCAGCCTGATGATGCAATAGAAAAGAAAAACCCATTTTCTAAGGATAAATTCAAGCCTGCTGCAGAAATTTGCATAAGTAATGAGGAGGCAAATATTAATTGCCAAGACAATGGGGAAAATGTCTCCAGGGAATGTCAGAGACCTTCACAGCAGCCCTTCCCATCACAAGCCTCAAGGCCTTGGAGAAAAAACATGGTTTCCTGGGCTGGGTCCAGGCACTCCTGCTGTGTGCAGCCTGGGGAATTGGTGTCCTGTGTCCTAGCTAGTCCAGCTATGGCTAAAAAGGGTCAAGTTACAACTGGGGCTATGGCTTCAGAGGGTGTAAGCCCCAAGCCTTGGCAGCTTCCACTTGGTGTTTGTCCTGTGGGTACAGAGAAGAGAAGAATTGAGGCTTGAGAACTTCCACCTAGATTTCAAAGGATGGATGGGAAGGCCTGGATGTCCAAGCAGGGGTATGCTGCAAAGGGCAGAACACTCTTTTGAGAACCTCTGCTAGGGCAGTGCGAAAGGGAAATTTGGGGTTGGACCCCCACAGAGTGTCCCCACTGGGACACTGCCCAGTAGAGCTGTGAGAAAAGGGCCAGCCTCCTCCAGACTCCAGAACGGTAGATCCACTGACAGCTTGCACCATGAGTCGGGAAAAGCTGCAGACAGTCAATGTCAGCCATGAAAGCAGCCAAGAGAGGAGTTGTACCCAGCAAAACTACATGGTCAGAGCTGCCCAAAGTCCTAGATCTATCTATAGATATAGGTATCTCTAGATATATAGATATATAGATATATATGTCTATATATCTATAGATAGATATAGATATCTATATCTATATCTATGTATCTATCTGTCTGTCTATCTATCTATCTATCTATCTATCTATCTACCTATCCTATTAGTTCTGACCCTCTAGGGAACCCCGGCTAATACAGTGATGAAGTCTGGGATTTGAGTGAACATTGTACATAATATGCAGTTTTTTATCTTTCACCTCCTTTCCAGCCTCTCCACTTCTGATTGTTCAGTGTCCAGTATACCAATCTGTATGCCTTTGTGTAACCATAACTTAGATACCACTTATAAGTGAGAATATGTAGTATTGGGTTTTTAATTTCTGAGACACTTCACCTAGAATAATGGCTTGTAGTTCCATCAAAATTGCTACAGTATACATTATTTTATTCTTTCTTATGACTGAGTAGGATTCCATGGTGTGCATGTATGTGTTTGTGTGTGTGTAATCAAAAAACAATAACCAAGACAATATCTTTAGCAGAGAATATTAAAGTTATTTAAAAAAATTATGGCAGTAACTACATCACTAATCATGGAAATACAAATTAAAACCACAATGATATATTGTGTGTGTGTGTGTGTGTGTATCACACTTTCTTTATCTACTCATCACTTGATGGACACTTAGGTTGATTTCATATCTTTGAAATTGTGAATTGTGCTGCAATGAACATATGCATGCAGGTGTCTTTTTGATATAGGGACTTCCTTTACTTTGGGAAGGTACCCAGTTGTGGGATTACTGGATCAAATGGTAGGTCTAGTTTCGGTTCTTTGATAAATCTTCATACTGTTTTCCATAGAGGTTGTACTAATTTACACTCCTACCAGCAGTGTATAAGCATTTCCTTTTCACCACATTCATGTCAACATCTATTGTTTTTTGACTTTTAAATACTTTTGTATGCAGTTCTCTCCATAATTTCTGTTTGATTTCTTTATAAAAACTTCAATATCTCTGTTAAACTTATTGTTTTGTTTGTTTATTGTTTTCCTGATTTCATGAAATTGCTTTTCTTTATTTTCTTAAATTTTGTTGAATTTTCTTAGAACAATTATGTTGAAGTTTTTGTCAGGTAATTTATATAGTTTCATTTCCTTGAGGTCAGTTTGGGAGATTATTGTGTTCTTTTAGTTGTATTATATCTCCTCGGTTTTTTGTGTTTCTCGTTGTCTTACATTGATGTCTGTATATTTGAAGAAGTAGAAACTTATTCCACTCTTTGTGTCCTGGTTTTGTTTGAGACAGTTCTTGACCAGTCAACTCATTCAAAAATTCTGGGGAAGTCATCTGGAGTAGCCAGTATGTAGACTTGGTATAGAGTCTTCAGGTAGTCTTCCCTGGTTCCTGGGCCAGCAGGTAGATAGGCCTGGCATCTAGGTTAATGGAGTTATGCCTGGAGTATAAACTGACTGCTTTGGACCAATTGGGTCTGAGTAGATGAACCTGGAACCTAAGTCTGTGTGGATAGGAATGGAGCTTGTATTCATAGCCACGGTTCACAGACACTGATCTGTCATTGAGGTAGACCCTGAGCATGAATATACAGATGCTGTCCAGATACTGGGATAGCCCTGGTGCCCACATCCTCCATGATGGGTTTAGAACATGAGTCCCCAGGGGCAGGCCTGACATTGGGGTGGGCCTGGAGCTTGAGTCTGTAGGGAAGGGCCTGAAGCCTGAGTTTGCAGGGGTGGTCTTGTAGCCTCTTTCTGTGGAGGCTGGTGGAACCATGGGTAACAGGAGTGGGTCTAGGTGCTGGCTCTGCTAGGGCAGGCCTGGACCTTGACCATGACCCTGGGTTCACTAAAGCTAGGGGCCACATGGACCAGGCTAAAATTATGAGGCCAGGCTGGTTCTAGGCAGGCACTGAAACTGAGTTTGTGGGAGCAGATATGGAAACTGGGATTGCAGCTGTTAGACTTGAGCCTGAAGCCATGTGGCCTGGCCTGGGGCCTTGGGTTGTATGCACTGGAGCCTATGTCTTTAGGTGCCAATTCAGTGCTTAGGGACTACTGGTATGAGCCTGAATCTGGGTCTACTAGAACATGGAACAGCTGGGCCAGGCCTAGAAGGTGGGGCAGTCTTCCATTTAGCAGGCCTATAATCTGTATCTATGGAACTGGCCTGGTGTCTGAGATCAGACATATCAAGTTGGAGGTGGTATGGGCTTGAAGCCTGGGTCTCTGTGAGCTGATTTGGCTCTGGGTTGGTTTATAACTGCTGGGTGGGCCTAGAGCCTAAGGGATTACTTGTGGTTGGGTAGGCCTGAAATCTGCATCCATAGGGGCTGACCAGAGGGTTAGGTCTGTGAGTGCTGGCCTCATGACTAGAAATTTGGGGCCAACCGGGTTCTAGACCAGGCCTATGCAGCCAGCCTTGTGCTGTGAGCAGTTTGGAGCCTGGGGTAATGGGTACTAACCTGGAGTCTAGAATCCTGGGACTACCCCTGGGGCCTGAGTCTGTTGGGGGTGGCCTGGTCCTGGGTTGGGACCAAAGTTCAGTGGCATTGGATTGGAGCTTACCTAAAGCTGGGGCCAGCCTGGAGCCCGGATGCACTGGGGTTGGTCTGATTGAGGGCAGTCCTAGAGACAGAGGCTGACAGGCCTGATCTATTAGTCAGGGTTCTCTAGAGGTACAGAACTAATAGCATAGATGTATATATGAAGAAGAGTTTATTAAGGATTATTGACTCACAGGATCACAAGGTGAAGTCCTATAATAGGCCATCTGAAAGCTGAGGAGCAAGGAAGCCAGTCCAAGTCTCAAAATCTCAAAAGTAGGGAAACTGACAGTAAAGCCTTCAATCTGTGGCCGAAGGCCTGAGAGCCCCTGCAAACCACTGATGTAAGTCCAGGAGTCCAAAAGCTGAAGAACTTGGAGTCTGATGTTCGAGGGCAGGAAGTGTCGAGCAAGGGAGAAAGATGAAGGGCAGGAGACTCAGCCAGTCTAGTCCTTCCACATTCTTCTGCCTGCTGTATTCTAGCCATACTGACAGCTGATTAGATGGTGCCCCTCCGCCCCCAAACTGAGCATGGGTCTGCCTCTCCTAGTCCACTGACTCAAATGTTAATCTCCTTTGGCAGCTCCCTCACAGACACACCCAGGAACAATACTTTGCATCCTTCAATCCAGTCAAGTTGACACTCAATATTACCTATCACACCTGGAGACTGGGCCTGTGGGATTCTGATTGACACTGGGTGGGCCTAGAGCTGTAGACTGTAGCCATTGTCTGGGTCTGTGGGGGTCTTCCCAACACTAAGTTTTACTTGGGCAGACCTACTGTGAGTGTGTGAGGTAAAGTCCGGTGCTCATTTTCCTCCCCTTTCCCACATGGAAGGTATGTCTTTCTAAACTTTGCCACCTGGGGTTGGGAGAGTGATAACAAAAATATTGTAAAATTATCCTACTGACTCCCTTTAATGTTTTTTTTTTTTCTTATTTCTGTGCTACAGTCAGTTGCTGTAATTTCTCACTTTGTTTCCTTAGCTCTTGTATGGTATTTCTGTGCACAGATAATTTTTTAACTTGATATTACTGCAAGGAGAAGAGCACTGGGAAATCCTATTTGTCAATCTTACTATATCCAGCTCCTATTGACTACAACTCATTAGCATCCCTGAAAGAGATGGGGAGAAAGCACGCAACTTGAAAAACATGTTTCAGGATATTGTCCATGAAAATTCCTCCAGCCTCATTAGGGAGGCCAACATTCTAATTAAGGAAATGCAGAGAACTCCTCGAAGATACTACATAAGAAGATCATCCTCAAGACACATGATCATCAGATACTCCAAGATCAAAGTAAAAGAAAAAAATGTTAAGGCAGCTACAGAGAAGGGGCTAGTTACCTACAAAGAGAACCCCATCAGGCTAACATTAGACTTTTCAGTAGGAACCGTATAAGCCAGAAAAGATTGGGAACCCATATTCAACATTCTTTTTTCTTTTTTGAGACGGAGTCTCGCTCTGTCGCCCAGGCTGTCGCCCAGGCTGGAGTGCAGTGGAGTGATCTCGGCTCACTGAAAGCTCCGCCTCCTGGGTTCATGCCATTCTCCTGCCTCAGCCTCCCGAGTAGCTGGGACTACAGGTGCCCACCACCATGCCCCGCTATTTTTTTTTTTTTTTTTTTTTTTTTTTTTTTTTAGTAGAGACGGGGTTTCACCGTGTTAGACAGGACGGTCTTGATCTCCTGACCTCGTGATCTGCCCGCCTCAGCCTCCCAAAGTGCTGGGATTACAGGCATGGGCCACCACGCCCGGCTTCAACATTCTTAATGAATATTTATTTCTTTTAACAGCATCATGTATGAATAAAGTATTTTTATATTGTATTCTTCAACCAGATTTTTAAATAATTAGAATGTTAGTTAGAAATAATCTATATAGGATTTTAATGTATTCTTTTCTCCTGAATGCCCTTTATAAGCTCAGTCATGAATATAATTAGAAAATATTAATTAATTGACACATAGCCAATTTTTCCTATTTAGAAATACAGATCGATATGGATTTTACTTACATCAGTCCTAAATATGATAATCAAATATATAATTTACACCTAAAGTTGCATTCAAATATTTTTGGTAATTGTTAATGCCCAGAGCTAAAAATACTCATATAATTAACTTTATATTTTAATGTAAGTGATGGTTATTTTGTTCCATGCTGTACCTGACTCCAGATCAAACATTTTTTGTTATTATGCACTGAATGAGAGGGATAAGTAGGTATTTAAATTTTTTTCCATAATAAATTTTAACATATTCAGCTTTGTTAGAAAGTATTTGCATCCCGTGATTGAGACTCCAAAGCCAGCAATGCCATCGTTTGAGGTTGTGTATATTTTTGTTCATTTGTTTTCGTTTTCTACACTTTTGAAGCCAGTGTTATCTACAGCTTTGAAAGTATTTTGCCTATATAATTCTTGCAGAAAGCCAATATATTAAAAAAATTCTCTCTCACATGGCCCGCCTTGTCATTTTTGTCCATAATTAGTACCACAAATTACTTCCAGTTACTTAAAGCTAAGCAAAATATCCTGCCTGGTGTGTTTATAAAAATACATTTAAGATTTGTGTGACTTATTTCTATTTTGGAAGATAATAAAGAAGAAAAGGTAGATATTAATGTAAAACAGTAAAATATAGACACTAAAATGCAAACTATATTATGATAAGCAGTCAGTAGTTGGTATGCTACTTATTAGCTTCTTTAACAATGTAATTACTATTAGCTTTCTCTCTCTCTCTCTCTCTCTTTTATCTTCTTAATTATTTTTTAAACTTTTATTTTAGGTTTGGGGGTAGATGTGAAGGTTTGTTACATAGTTAAACACGTGTCAAGCGGGTTTGTTGTATATATTATTTCATCACCTGGGTATTAAGCCCAGTAAACAACAGTTATCTTTTCTTCTCCCCTCCCTGCTCCCACCCTCCCATGTCAATAGACCCTAATAATGTTTGTTGTTTCCTTCTTTATGATCATAAGTTCTTATCATTTAGGTCCCACTTATAAGTGAGAACACATGGTAGTTGATTTTCTGTTCTTGCCTTAGTCTGCTAAGGATAATAGCCTCTAGCTCCAGTTTGACTGTTTCTAAACCAAAGAAGCATGTTGTCAAAAATACATACATACATACATACATACATACCTACCTACCTACCTACCTACCTACATACTTTTCTCAGCTCTTACCAGAACTGGTCAAATAATACTCACTAATTATCTACAACTGGTTTTATAAATTCAGTACAATTTCTGTTCAGAAATAAAGGTACAAATTCTTCAAACATTTGGATTAGTGCTTATATGGCTTGGAACCTTTTATTAGCTAATAATTCTGGGATCTTAAAATACTTTAATGAGTCTTAAAATATAGACACTATTAATTTTTAGTACTTTGACATTTTGAAGATTATAATGCACATGATTAAGGCTAATTCAATAAGATAATTACATATATAATTTGCTTAATTGAGATGGATGAGTGTTGGAAAAAGTTGGCTAAATATAGTGATCTCAAATTGAAGATTACATCTGTTCAGTTGAAAATGTGACCCTCCTAATATAAAGCACAATTCTGTCATTTTAATCTAGGACTAAATTCTGCAACTATTTCCTTTAGCTGTAATTTTCCATGTTAACAATTTTTTAGCAAATAAACAATGCTTCTTTTTTATATGTAATTATTATTAGTATTGTTGGCATTCATTATATTTAAACTGGTTGTTAATATAAACATTAGAACTGTCAAGTTAAGTATCTTCAATTAATCTATAAATCATACATATATACTTCTTCATTTAATAATTAAGACATAGTTTTTAGAAGACACAGGACTGAGCTACTATGCTATTGTATGTATTTAGTTTAAAGTAAGTATCTTGGGTTGGTGATGGTGGCTCATGCCTGTAATGCCAGCAAATTGATTGATAAGCTGAGGTGGGAGTATTGCTTGAGTTCAGGACTTTCAGACCAACATGAACAGCATAGCAACCCCCTGTCTCAACAATAAATAATTAAAAAACTAACTGAGTGCAGTGGCATGCACCTGTAGTCCTAGCTAGTCAGGAGGCTGAGGTGGGAGGATTGCTTGAAACTAGGATTTCAAGGCTGCTATTAACCATGATTGTGCAACTGTGCCCCAGCCTGGGCAACAGAGCAAGACTCAGTATCTAAAATAAAATGAAATAAAATAAAATAAATACTGAGAAACTTTTTCTGTTAATTAAAAAATTATGCTTTCATTATCTTCTCTATAACCTCTGTTTCTAATTCCTACAGAGTTGTAGACCATATTCAAAATTTGATTATCTGTTCATTGACAGATTGTCTAGCAAGTTTAAACGTGGTAGGTAACCACACAATTTTTCTACGACATACTCCAAATCTCACTATTAACTGTAAGAGAAATTTATCACATTTTCATTGTATAAATCAATAGTGAATTATTATTATTAGCTTCACTTCTAGATACAGCGGGATAATTGTGCTGGGTTTACCTTATTGTTGTAAACAATGATAGCACTGAACAGATATGAAAGATGACATTTTTCAGGCTTTCTACAATAGTTAGCACAGGTCTTAGATTTTTGAGAGAACGGAAACATGTCTGAGGTTTCATCCTACAGCATTTTCTGGCTGCAGAACAAGGGTGTGAAGGCCAATTGGAAAACAGCTCTCTTGAGAAGCTGAGGAAGTAGAAATAGAAGTTTGAGGGTGCTGAACTTTGGAATTTGTCAAGCATTATACCAAAAAGGAGAGAGCTACACCCAGAGAGGTCTCCAAAACGTCTGTTGTTTCTTCTAGAGACCTCATTGAAAGCTTGGCTATGTGTTATGAGGCTTAAAGAAAAAGAAAAAGAGTTACCGCAGGACCAACTGCTAAATAAATATACTAGAGATTTCATGGTGTTGGAAATTCTAGACTTCCAAGCCATATGGAGTAGAGATATTCTCTTCAAGATATTCTATATTCTAATGAGAAAGCAAGTCTGTGGTTTAGAAGCATAGATTCACAGAGCTTTTACATAAAAGGCCAGCTAGCAATTATTTTAGGTTTTCATGGCCATATGATCTCCATACCAACTACTCAGCTTTTCAATCTTACTGGCAAAGATGCTACAGACAATTCATAAGCAAATAGGCATTGGTATGTTGAAAAATATATTTTAAAGCAAAACTAAACATATAAAAATCAGATTATTTGGCCTGCAGACTTTAGTTTGCCTACTCTTGTTCTAGAGTATTTGCCAAATCCTAGGAATGAGCACAAAATTAAAATAGACTTGCCCTAGCAAAACATAAAATCAAGCATGACATTACTAGTAGTGACCTCCACTATTTTAACTGTGTCTCAAAGCAAAATGCAATGCTTTTTAAAGGAAAGTAATGTAATACCAGTTCTCTACAATGTATAGTCCACAACAGTTGGCATAAAATTAACCAGAAACATTATATATGCAAAGAATCAGGGAATATAACTCATAATTTTTTTAAAAAGCATATAAATAGACCCTGTGGTCTCAGATGCTGTATTTCAAAAATAAAACTGACAAATAAATATGTATCAGACAATTTAAAACAAAGGATGCATATCATCAATAAAGAGATGTAAAAACAAAAGGAAAAGGACACAAAAATAAAATAGAAATTTTTGACTGAAAACTATAGTATCTGAAATTCTAAAGGACATATATAAATTTCAGAAAATGTTCTCTGACCACAGTGGAATTGAATTTGAAATCCTTATTAAATAAGATGGGAATTATTGGTAAATAAAAATCAATGATCTCACGAAACATTTGGAATTTATTACTTTTGTTTTAACTTTTAGGTTGAGGGGTATATGTGCAGCTTTGTTACACAGGTAAACATGTGTCTAGGGGTTTGTTGTACAGATTACTTCATCAAAGAGTTATACACCATGGAATATTATGCAGCCATAAAAAAGGACAAGATCATGTCCTTTGCAGGGACATGGATGGAGATGGAGGCCATTATCTTTAGCAAACTAATGCAGGAACAGAAAACCAAATTATGCATGTTCTCACTTGTAAGTGGGAGCTAAATGGTTAGAACACATGGACACATAGATGGGAACAACACACTGGAGCTCTCAGAGGTTGGAAGGTGAGAGGAGGGAGAGGATCAGGGAAAATAGATAATGAAAATATTTGGAACGTAATTAGCCCATTTCTAAATAATTTTTGGGTGACAGAAATGGTTTTTAGATATTTAAAAATTAGATATATTTTGGACTTGATAGTATGTAACATATCAAAATGTATGTGATACAGGTAAAACCATGCTTAGTGCAATAATTTATAGTACATTTAAATGCTGTTAGAAAAGAAATTTAAAATTAATAATTGGAAGTTCTACCTAAAAAAACTAGAAAATAAAAGCTAATTAAGTAAAAGGAAAAAAGTATAGAAATATTAAAATAATAAAATAAAAGCTAATTAAGTAAAAAGAAGAAAATAATATAGAAATTACTTAAATAAATAGAAATTATTTGAATAGGACATAAATTATTCAAATAAATATAAAAACTAGAGAAAATTACTAGGCTCTAATTTGGTTCTTCAAAAATATTGTTAGACTTAAAATTGATCATGTATACAATAACTGACCTTAACCACAGTTGGGCCCAGATTTAGAGCAATACCTTTTATGCCAATGATTATAATCAAAACAACTTTGACCTTAACATTTTATCTATTCAGTTGTTTAAGTTGTAGTACTACTTACTATCATAAAACAAGGACTTTGTGGATTAAATGCTTCCTGTTATTTATTGAGTACTTTGTATTAGGAAGTTTACACTTACTATCTAATATTATAGAAGTTCTTAGAGATACACATAAATATACCCATTTTTAAGATTAGAAAACTGAGAATCAGACAGGTTAAATGTCTTGCTATCAAGGGTCAGAATTAGAACTGAACTCTACTCTGATGCTCTCTGTGCTACAATTCTTCTCTAAAGTTCTCTATATGAAAGGGCAACCATGATATTTCCTAGTTAACTTGACTTCCAGTCCATGTACTGGGCCTGAAAAAACAGGTTAAGTAGGTCACTCAGTGTGTCTTAATTTAAGCAGTAATAACATTTTTTTTTTTCAAATGGAAACCCAGTTTCCCAAACATAGGGGTTTTTCAGTAAATAGCATAAACAGCAGTAATGATTTTACTTGCTTTTTTTTTTTTTTTTCTCTCAGACGGAGTCTCGCTCTGGCGCCCAGGCTGGAGTGCAGTAGTACAATCTCAGCTTATTGCAACCTCCTCCTCCTGGGGTTCAAGCAATTCTCCTACCTCAGCCTCCTAAGTAGCTGGGATTACAGGCACATAGCAGTATGCCCGGATAATTTTTGTATTTTTAGTAGAGACAGGTTTTCACCATGTTGGCCAGGCTGGTATTGAACTCCTGACCTCAAGTGATCTGCCCACTTCAGCCTCCCTAAGTCCTGGGATTACAGGCGTGAGCCACAGTGCCCAGCCATTTTGCTTGTTGTATCTTCTCGTTTCCGACCTACATTCTGTCTATGATACCCCAGTCTTTCCTAACTTGCTTTAAACCAGCAGATGACAAACTATAGCCTATGGGTCAAATGTGGTCACGTGCTTGTGTTTGTAAATAAATATGCATTTGCATATGTTTTTACACCTCTGCTTTCCTACTACAATAGCAAAGTTGAATAGTTGTGACAAAACTCATATGGCTCACAAAACCTACAACATTTACTGTATGACCCTATGCCAAAAAACTTTGCTGCTTTCTTTAAATCAATGTATCCCAGTATCTTAAATTGAGGATTACAGCAAACTTTCTCAAGCAAGTAGACAATTCTTTGTCTTGAGGCAGCAGGTATAACAAAGAAGGTTCTCAGAACCACTGTGTTGGTTGTAATTTTCCTCATTAGTTTTTGTTGTTGTTCCCTCAGATGTGTGCATCCCCAAGTAAACAAAGTTCAAAGGGCCAGCAGAATCATTACAGATGCTATGTAACATCCATATGCATAAATGTAATAGGCCTGAAACTATGATAACTAATTATGATGCTCACTTGCTCACTGATTTACTCCAAGTTCTCCCTAAACCCTATCTTGTAATAGAACGAAGAGTACCTCTATTTCACTGCAGTGACTTAGGGGGAAGGACTATGGCTTGTTGGGAAGAGATCCCTTCCACACATACACTTGTATGTGCCACACTGTAAAGTTAGGTAATGTTCTGCATTCATTTAACAAAGTGTACATAAATCTGGCTGGAGCGAGTGGCCACACTGTGCAGAAATAGGTGAAGCCAATTACACCATACTCTCCTTAGAAGCCACCAAGTCCAGAACAGGAGCTCACAGCTACCACTGACACTCTCCTTGCAAGATGGGGCCTAGAGAGTTCTGAGAAGCATCATTTTATGGTTCGTTACATTCTTTGATTTTTAGGGCCTAAATAATTATTCATAAAAGATACAGTCAAACAATCTATAAGCCTAATTCTTCATTAAAAAAATGTTTTTAGACATAGTAACCTCCTGATTCCTGGAGAAATCTAGCTCACTGAGGCCACGTGTTTACCAAGGTAAGACAGCAGAGTCAGCACCCAGTATTCATAGTTAGCTTTCTCCTCTCACCACAACATGCAGTAGTTCTGAATGTGGTTTCTCTTATCAACATAAACAATTTGACCAGTAATTGCATGTCAGGAAACACCCACATGCACCCACCCCACCATAGAGTAAAATATAGCAGACACACAGTCATATGTTGCTTAACAACCAGGATCCATTCTGAGAAATGCACTGTAAGGTGATTTCATCACTGAGCATACATCATAGAGTGTACTTACAAATCTAGATGGTAAAGCCTGCTACACACCTAGGCTATATGGTATAGCCTAATTCTCCTAGGCTGTAAACCAGTGCAACATGTTACTGTAATGAATAGAGTAGATAATTATAACATAATTGTAAGTATTTATGTATCTAAACATAGAAAAGTATAGTAAAAATACAATATAATAATGTTACGGGATCACTGCTCAATATGTGGTCCATTGTTGACGAAAATATCATTAGGTAGTGAATGGCTATGAGTGTGTCTATATACATATATGCACATGCTTATATATACATGCACTACTATACATACATACACATATATGCATATATATGTTTATCTACAGACAATGTAAATATATGTATGTATATAAACATTTATGCATATAGGCATAGTAAAAGATCAGTATATCCAGTTGTGCAAATTTGATGTTTCTTGTTATTTCTAGATTATGATAAACAGACTATTTTTTAGGTGACCTAGGGTGATGTCTTTAAATCCTTCCTCTACGCATAATGTTCAGTACAGATGTATTAGTCTGTTTTCATGCTGCCAATAAACACATACCTGAGACTGGGCAATATACAAAAGAAGGTGGTTTAACAGACTCACTGTTCCACATGGCTGGGGAAGTCTCACAATCATGGTGGGAGGTGAAAGGCACATCTCACGTGGCGGCAGACAAGAGAAGAGAGCTTGTGCAGGGAAACTACCCTTTTTGAAACAATCAGATCTTGTGAGACTTATTCACTATCATGAGAATAGCATGAGAAAGACCCGCCCCCATGATTCAATTACTTCCGACCAGGTCTCTCCCACAACACGTGGGAATTGTGGGAGCTACAATTTGAGATGAGATTTGAGTAGGACCACAGCCAAACCATATCTTCAACAGAATTACTCGCTAATACAGTATGACTTCAGCTTTACCTTTTTATAATCTTGACTAAAATTATTAATTGGACAAGATATTTACAAATGCCACAGGGAATTTTTGAAGGACATCATATAGACACATATTTAGTGTCTTCTGATGTTTCACTTTTCACAAACATGTAATCTTTTTGCAGACATAGCTAAAGTGTAATTTTACAATTATTTGCTAGAATTATGTAGCCATTGAGGTAGTGTGTCTTGTTAAATATCTTATGTTTTAAAAAAGTGAAAGCAAGTTTATTAAGAAAGCAAAGTAATAAAAGAATGCTCCATAGGCAGAGCAGTCACTAGATATCTTGATACGTATTATCATATTTTTCATCATAGGATACCATTTAGTATTTCAGGAAAAAGATGTTGGAAAATTTTTTTATTATACTTTAAGTTTTAGGGTACATGTGCACAAAGTGCAGATTTGTTACATATGTATACATATGCCATGTTGGTGTGCTGCACCCATTAACTCATCATTTAACATTAGGTATATCTCCTAATGCTATCCCTCCCCCCTCCCCCAACCCCACAACAGGCCCCAGTGTGTGATGTTCCCCTTCCTGTGTCCATGTGTTCTCATTGTTCAATTCCCACCTATGAGTGAGAATATGCAGTGTTTGGTTTTTTGTCCTTGAGATAGTTTGCTGAGAATGATGGTTTCCAGCTTCATCCATGTCCCTATAAAGGACATGAACTCATCCTTTTTTATGGCTGCATAGTATTCCATGGTGTATATGTGCCACATTTTCTTAATGCAGTCTATCATTGTTGGACATTTGGGTTGGTTCCAAGTCTTTGCTATTGTGAATAGTGCCACAATAAACATACGTGTGCATGTGTCTTTATAGCAGCATGTTTTATAATCCTTTGGGTATATACCCAGCAATGGGATGGCTGGGTCAAATGGCATTTCTAGTTCTAGATCCCTGAGGAATTGCCACACTGTCTTCCACAATGGTTGAACTAGTTTACAGTCCCACCAACAGTGTAAAAGTGTTCCTATTTCTCCACATCCTCTCCACCACCTGTTGTTTCCTGACTTTTTAATGATCGCCGTTCTAACTGGTGTGAGATGGTATCTCATTGCGGTTTTAATTTGCATTTCTCTGATGGCCAGTGATGATGAGCATTTTTTCATGTGTCTTTTGGCTGCATAAATGTCTTCTTTTGAGAAGTGTCTGTTCATATCCTTTGCCCACTTTTTGATGGGGTTGTTTGTTTTTTTTCTTGTAAATTTGTTTGAGTTCATTGTAGATTCTGGATATTAGCCCTTTGTCAGATGAGTAGATTGCAAAAATTTTCTCCCATTCTGTAGGTTGCCTGTTCACTCTGATGGTAGTTTCTTTTGCTGTGCAGAAGCTCTTTAGTTTAATTAGATCCCATTTGTCAATTTTGGCTTTTGTTGCCATTGCTTTTGGTGTTTTAGACATGAAGTCCTTGCCCATTCCTATGTCCTGAATGGTAATGCCTAGGTTTTCTTCTAGGGTTTTTATGGTTTTAGGTCTAACATTTAAGTCTGTAATCCATCTTGAATTAATTTTTGTATAAGGTGTAAGGAAGGGATTCAGTTTCAGTTTTCTACATATGGTTAGCCAGTTTTCCCAGCACCATTTATTAAATAGGGAATCCTTTCCCCATTTCTTGTTTTTGTCAGGTTTGTCAAAGATCAGATAGTTGTAGATGTGTGGTATTATTTCTGAGGGTTCTGTTCTGTTCCATTGATCAATATCTCTGTTTTGGTACCAGTACCGTGCTGTTTTGGTTACTATAGCCTTTTACTGTTGGAGGATGAAATAAGGTAGTGAAGTTGTTAATTATTTATCAAGCTTCTACTCTGGACCTAGTACCATTTTCAGTACCATAAATGTAAAACCAACTTCCTAATTCCTCAGTAAATATATTACAGTTGAACAATAAAAATTTCATGTGAAATAAGTAGAGATAAGTAGAAGTTAATGTATACTAAAAAGAAAATGTCAAGGAATGTTTTTAAAGGATTAGTACTTTAGTAAGAAATAAGAATTTACATGAAATGAATCTACTTGAATCTGATTGTTTCAAGCTGTAAATGAGAATATATTTCTAATGATTTTAGCTATAGTTTCTTTAGTGTCTCCTGATATACAAGCAATTAAACCACAACAAAGTAAATCTCTATGGCCTTATTCTTATAATAATATTCCTATTGTTTGCTATCATTTTGACAATAAAAAGATATTTAATTGTATAATTGGAAATACGACTTAAAACACTAGTATTCTTGGGAGAGGAAACACAGTTACATGTTTAAGCTAGAGCAAAAATGACTGGAAATTGATTATTTCTTGAGGCCAGATTTTGATGCCTGGAAGGCTCTAGTTGGAAGCAGTGGGGATAGAAGATGAGGCGGGGAGCTAAAAGCTGAATTACTTTCTTTTAATTATATTGGTTATGTCCAGCCTAAAAAAAGTCATAACTTGGCATGCAGTTTTTCTCTCACAGCATCTTGGAGTTCACTGGAGGATGATAGTAAATATTAAGCAATAGGCACATATGTGTGGAGAAAAATGATAACTCTGGGCTCGTTGTCCTTGCCAAGTATACCAGCATTGCCAAGTTCCCAAGGACTAATTTCCACTTGTAGAAATTACACCTGGTAGCTAAATGTTACCTAGGTGGCTGTTGCATATTTAGACCAAGTTTCAGCAAAATTAATTATTAGCATACAGAAAGAAGAGTGGTTACAAAGTATTTCTTTGTGAGCTGAGTAGCTCTTCATGGGAAACATATCTTAGAAGATGATATTAAAATACATAATAAAACTCACAATGAATTTTGAGAGGGGAAGAAAAAATACCTGTTACAGCAAATTCTTGACACGTGAATTTTCCATCATTTTTTCCCCAGTACTTTCTGTGTTTTCAGTAGAACATGGTATTTCTCTTGTGATGGACTAAATTAGAGGAATTCAAGGAAATAGTAAAATAAAGGCATTTTATATTGAACCATCAGTGCATACATAATGTGTCAGCAATTAGAATACCCAAACAAGGTTCTAGTCTTAAAAGTTCATGTGTTCTACTGATGAATCAGGAAAATTCATTAACAGTGAAAATGCAGTGGAACTCTAGGTAGACACTTCCGCTAACTCTGCTTACATCTTTGAGGATTTTTTTCTTTCTTTTGTCCAATGGGGAAATGCCTAATGATTTATTGTGCCACTGCAACTGAAATTATTTTGTTTTCTCCTTAGAAAAAAAATATCATTGGTTACCTCCTCAGTTCAGTGAAAAATGTATTTTACTCCCCTCTTCTAGTCCGCATAAACCTAATACCTTTAAAGTTTCCTTATAAATTTTCCAATATTTAAAATGTTTCCTTCTTTTTTCTCTATTTTTCTGAATCCTCTTTATTCTTCTGCTTGATCCTTTTTAAAAAGGACATGAAATGAATCATAAAATGGTATTTATGAGGCAATCAATCATGGCCAGAAATTTGCAAAAACATGTAACTACAGGTGTGCTCCTTCTAGGTTAGCAGCTGCAGAATTTATAATCATGTGGCATCATTTGGTTTATCTGTCGCAAAATTAATACATATGAAGAAAGGAAATTTGTTTCCATATGTAGTGAATCTTTTGATGTAAATGCCAATATAATCAAAGGAAGAGACAGAGCAACCTAGAGAACTATCCCAGGAAGTGTATTTTTAGCATTAACTTCTCCCTATTTTTTACTTACCAGGTTGGACCTGTGTCATTGGGACATATTTTAGTTCTGACACCGTGTATTTCCTGAGTTATGAGCTTATGTACTATGATTATCAAAGTTATTTCTTTCCCTTATTGAAAAATGATAAGCAATATTAAATTATTGTATGGCTTCTTGGCACAGATTTTCATTCAACTTAAACAATGGGAGGCCATTTTTATCCCCAAAGTCCAATCATCATTTGATAACTTTAATATATTTTTTTCTTACTACAAATTTCAACATTTTGTAGTATAGAAGTAAAAGTGGGCTTGAGAAATGTATTCAGAAACAATATTCCATAAACATAACTGTTTAAAATTCTGTGATAAAAACATAATTTAGGTCTTTCTTTTGGTCATAAGTTATAGAGATTTGATCGTAAACATACACATATATGTTCTTGTATGTATTATATGTGTACGTGTGTGTGAATGTGTGATGCATCACCAATTTTTCAAGGAATGTTTTCAATTGATTTATTTGTTCTTTTTCATTCCTTTTATTTTTCCTTCAACCCATGTCTTGTATCCCTCCACTCCATAGGTACCAATTTTAATGCATGTATTTGTTTATTTTTGTTTATATGTGTTCTTAGAATGTATGTTCTCTCAGTCTGTGTACACCATATATTTTCATAATTTTATGCTATAATTATGACTATATTTCTTATTCTTTGTTTTTGTTTGTACTCAGCACTGTATTTTCAAGTGACATCCATGTTCCTATGTCTATTGCTTATCCTTTATCTGCTGTTAGCACTCCATGGTAATTTGCATCAATGACGTTTAATATCTAGTAGAAACTAAAATCCCAGGTTGTCTCCAAACCTCCTCTTCCCCAGTATTTCACTTGGTTTCTTTGAAATATACCTTTGAGCAGAATTTCTGATACTTTAGGACTAAGTTTATGAGTTTTGACTCTGTAAATCCAGATTGCTCTCCAAAATGTTTGCACACATAGAAATTTCTATCAGCAGTGCACAAAGATTTCCAAATCCTCATACCTGGACAACAGTTCATAGCATACCGCTACCTAATAATTCACATTCTGATAGATGTAAAGACATTTATTTTTTTGTTTTGAATTCAGTTTCTCTGACTGCTAGTGGGTTTGAATTTCTCATCCTATGATTGTTAGCCTTTGAGTTTTCCCTTCTTTAAGTTGCTTCTGTGTCTTGTACTCAGCTGTAGTAGCTGTCTTATAGTTTTTTAAGAGATCCAAATATGTTTTATAATTTCAATGTTGAAAAGGTCCTCTATCATTGCATTATCTTTCTGCTATTTTTTCTATGTTTCCTTTATGGAATAAAATTCTTGAAGTTTGAAGTAATCAAATCCAACATTTGATTTACCTTATGAAGTGTCTCTATATTATGAAGATAATCGGTTATATCTTTTCTCTGTTAACTTATAGTTTTACATTTTATATACAGTTTTTAAAATTTATTTATACTTTTTTTGATATATGGAGCCTTGCTGTGTTGCCCAGGCTGAAATGCAGTGGTACGATCTTGGCTCACTGCAACCTCCACCTGCCAGGTTCCAGTGATTCTCCTGTCTCAGTCTTTAGGGTGGCAGGGATTACAGGCACGTTCCATCATGTCTGGCTAAGTCTTGTATTTACAATAGAGAGGGGGTTTTACCCTGTTGGCCAGGCTGGCGTCAGGCTCCTGACCTCAAGTGATCTGCCCGCCTTGGCCTCCCAAAGTGCTTGGGATTACAGGTGTGAGCCACTGCGCCCGGCCTATATGCAGGTCTTAATACACAGCAATATCTCTGTGCTCTGCATTTTGAACAACTTTTGTGTCTTGCACCAATACCACACCCTTACAATTTTGGTTTTATAGAATGATAATCTAATATATTTAAATTGATTTTATTCACCCCCTACTGTGCTTTATGTGATCATTATTTTTTATAAATCAAATTGTTATTTCTATTATATTAATTTTAATATTTGTATGAGATCAAAAGAACTTTACTGTTGTCAGTTTAGCATTTTTCTCTTATAAAAATAGATTTTGCAAAGGCCTTTGTAGGTAGATGGTAAAGCGTCTCAGTTGAAATCTCATTATTCTTTCATTAACTGTTGTTAATTTAAAAAGAAAAAGCAAACCAATTTTTCACTTTAAACTACCTATTAGTAATTTTGAAGCCAATTTGTTTGCATCTATTACAATATCTCAAAATCTCTTTAAAAATCTACCTATACTTGTATCTAAATTACAGCTATACTTGTATCTATTTACCTCCTAACAAAATCTTCTTAAGTAAATTTAATTGTTTTTTTCTAAATGATATTGGATGACTATATAAATTTTTTAGTTTTCAAAGTTATAAACTAGATTCAGTATAAAAACAACAGCAAACTAAATCTTGGAACTAAAGTAATATTTTTTCTCAAATATTATGTATTAATTGAATAATAGAATTATTACAATGACTGGCTATGATACACTAAGTGTAAATTTCATTTTAAATTGTATTATTTAAAAAGTTACTGTTTGTGTAATATTAGATTAGGATATAGATAGGCTATATTGGTTTCTAAGTTATTAAATTCTCTTGGATAATTTTATGCATAATTTTTTCTCAGATTTTTATTTTCTGAAAGTTTCTGCTAATTGAAATAGCCAAAGAAATGTAGAATAATTAACAATAAAATGGAGTGCATTAATTGCAAAGGTAAGGAATGTGGTATCCAAGAAAGCAGGAGATGAAATTATATGAAAGATGTAAAGTCTTTTCAAGTAAGTTTTGTTGCTGATTGATTCTTTCTCTCTCCTCATCATTGTCATCTATCCCATAATTCATTTGATAGGTGAGGACTGCTTGTTTAGTTACATATTAATGTTCTATTACTGCTATAAAACATTACCACCAATTTACTGGCATAAAACAACACAAATTTATTTTTTTACATTTCTGAAGTCAGAAGTTTGAAATCAGTTTTGCTGGAATAAAATCAAGTTTTCCACAAGCTGATGCTTCTGGAGTCTAAAGCAAAGAATCTGTATCCTTGAGTTTTTCAGCCTCTAAAGAACAGTAGCATTCCTTAGCTCATTACTCCTTCCTCCATCTCTAGAAAAAGCAGTGCAACATCTTCTATCTTCTCTTGTGTCTGGTCCCTGCTTCCACTCTTAAATTCTCTCCTTCTGACTTTAATACTTCTCTTATAAAGGCCCTTGTGATTATCTTTAACCTCAAAATATAATCCAGGATAATCTTCCCATCTCAAGACCCTTTCCATAATCACACCTGCAATGTCATTTTTATTTTTTTATCATGTAAGGTAAAATACTTACAGGTTCCAAGGATCGAGGTATGGATATTTTGGGGTGCCATTATTAAGCTTACCACAGGTCACATAATGTGAACATTATTGGTGATCTAGCAAAAAACTAGGATGGGACTTGATGAGGCAAAGTGTCCGGTCTGAAGGCAGATTAAGGAAGAAGGAGAGGATAAGAATTGTAACCAATGGATATAGGAAACACTGTTTAGGAAGTTTGCTGAAAACCGCGGGAGGAATAATTGAGTACTCACTGGCAGAAGTGCTATTAATAACTTGTTTTACTCATTTAATATAAAATGTGAAAAAAATGGCATATTTTGTTGTTGGGCATAGGGTAATAGTAAAAATACTGATGTAAAAGGAACAGAAAATAGTTTCTGGAAAGATTTCCTTGATTAAGCAAATGGGGATTAAAGCATGAATAAGAACATGAAAAGTATATTTATGGAAACAGGAAGGTAGAATGTAAGAGATAGATGACAGCACATGGATAGATATGAGGTTGACAATTGAAAAAAGTCTTTTTTGCCCAATTCTCTCAGTGAAATAGGACCTGAGTGTTGTTGAATTATTATAGTTGCATGTGAAATGTTTAAGACAGCAGTTCCCAAATTTTTGGCACCAGGGACTGATTTCATGGAAGACAATTTTTCCATTGACAGGGTCAGTGGGATGGGTTGGGGATGAAACTGTTTCAACTCAGATCATCAAGCATTAGATTCTCATAAGGAGCTGCACAACCTAGATCCCTCCTGTATGCAGCTCATAATAGGATTTATGCTCCTGTGAGAAGCTAATGCCCTTGCTGAACTGACAGGAGGCGGAATTCAGGCAGTAATGTGAAATCTATTGATGCAATTTTGACTTCTGAAGAGGATGTACATTACTCATGTGTGCATACTCCCTTTATCACCTGTGGTGGGATGTACTAATTAATGCTACTATATTAAATGATCTGGGAATCTAGTATCTTACGTTTTGGGTCTGTATTTCTAATGTGTAAGTTATAAGAGAAACGTATGAAATAATGGAGTTAAAATGGTAGGAGCAAAAGCATCATGGCATAGTTGAAGTTATGTGCATTCTTGTTTCTGTCTTTGGAAAATCATCTAGTATAACAAAGCATCTATTTTGTCATTTTAAAAATAAGAATAATATCTACCACATTGAATTTCTGTGAGGATTTATTGTGATAATCTGCTAACAGAACTATTACACAACTGTATCAGTCCGTTTTCACGCTGCTGATAAAGACATACAGGATACTGGGTAATTTATAAAGAAAAAGAAATTTAATGGACTCACAGTTCCACATGGCTGGGGAGGCCTCACAGTCATGGCAGTAGGCAAAAGGCACTCTTACATGGTGGCAGGCAGGAAATAATTTGTGCAGGGAAACTCCCCGTTATGAAACCATCATATGTCATGATGTTCACTATCACAAGAACAGAACAAGAAAGACCTGCCCCCATGATTCAATCACCTCCCACCTGGCCCCTCTTACGGCAGCTGGGAATTGTGGGAACTACAATTCAAGATGACATTGGGTGGAGACACAGCCAAACCATATCAACAACCATGCACAAAAATAAATATAAATTAAAACTATACTCATGTAATATCTGGTCCTTGTTACTATTGTAGTAAATAAGTTTATTTTGTTATTACTCCTCTGGTGGTGGAAAATAATAGGTTGGGAATACATACTGCACTAATTTCATATGTATTTTGAGATCAAATATATATAGTTATATAGAGATTATATAAATTTATGTATAATATACACATATGCACATGTACGTGCATGCACACATACACACACACACACGTTCTCTTTCCTAGACTAAGGATTGCAGTTATATAACTTCATGTAGATCTTCAATCAAATTTGAATTTGAAATATTTTGCCCACATACATTGGGAAGTTGTTTTGGACATCTTAAAACCTTTACTGATGATCTAATCATCTGATCAATCCCAGCTATGATAGTAGTTTTGGTTTTTTCAGCCCAACTTCAAATCACTAATTAACATAATTAATATGTGCGTTTAAAAATATTGAATTAAAATTAAAAAAATCTCTTTTTGTGTAAACAAAAGAAAACTGGTATCGGGATAATTGTATAATTACTTGTATGATAAAAGATATAATAAATATCATACAAATAATATATCTAATCAATATAAAGTATTTATTTACAGTAAGTGTAAAAATATCAGCAGAATATTACCAGTTGTGATGGTAGCAATAAAATATGATAAACCACATGACTTTTGCCTTCTTTCTTATGAATAACTTATAAAGAAATCTAACTTATACTTGTTAGAAGTGCATGAAAGTAAATGTCTGTATATGTCTGTACATATATACATATATACTGAAACCATATACGCACATGGATAAGAAAAGAATAGCATCTTTGGAATAAAAAAGATCCATAGCTATAAACATTTATGAAATGGGCTGCACATTAGACTCTCAAAGGGAAACTCATGAACCATTATCTTTGAGATTCTAGTACATAGTCAGTTTCATGAAACTTTGTAGCCAGTTACTGAAATACTTTTGTTATAATTTAGTCATATTCACTTTATAAAAATGCAAAGGGAGTTGGTGGGACTCTACTGAATAATAGTTTGTTTCAATTGAAATCTAAACATATTTATGTGCAAAATAACAAATAGTTCCTCCCTAAAAATACACAGTATATATAGCCTCCATAGCACAGCATGAGCCAAATAGATTTATATTTCCAGGTTTATCCCAGAATATTTCAAATGAAGGGGAAACTTCAGGGCAGCATGAACACTATGTGAATCAGGAATACATGTTACTCCATGTAGTAAAAATTAAAAAAAGCTAGTGAACAATAATATTAATAAGATTTATCAAATTATTCATTTTTAACACAGAGCAGCTAAATGTCATTGTTTTGGGAATACATTTTTATCAAGCAATTACATATTTTAGAATTTTTTAACATTTTATAAACATTTTGACCAAAGACACTTAGGTTCTATCAACAAAGAAATATTCAGATTGTTTTTCCCCTAACAAACATGAAAACATGTGAGTGAATAAACTATTACTATTTTATGTCTACTACTTCTTCGATGTTTTAATTAAAATCAATGGTCCATTTTCTACTAAGATGAAAAATAGAACTGAATCATCATGGAATTTAATTAAATATTTACAAAAGCTTATCTATGTGTATAATTTTGTTTTATAAGAAAATAAATATTCTAGACAAATATGTTTACTTAAATCATCTTCAATTAAGTGGTGTTGTTATAAAGAAATAATTTACTTAAAAATAGTTTACTGCTGTTGTTTCTAAGGGGATATAGAAATTATTCCTTCTGGAAAGTTTGGGTTTATTTTGAGAGCAATATGAAGACACACCATTAAAAAAATCATAGGGAAGCATAGACTGAATTTTCAAAAGCATGACAAAGTGTGTAGGCTAGGTGAGAAATGGGAAGCATAAATCACAATTACAAAACAATAGACTAAACGGATAGAAGTCTTAGGGGCTGATGGAGCACGAGGTAGAAAGGGAAGTTTTTGGTTTTGTTTGATTTTATGCCAAGGAAAAAATTCAGAAGGAGTTTTTTTTTTTCATGTAAAAATCCCATGAGAGAATACAACCAAAAGTACCTAATAATGTGTTCAATTGGGTTAGTGGCTAGGAAACCAAATCAGGAAGTTATTTGAAGCTGCATAGCACAGCCAGACTCAGAGCATATGCTCCAAAGGAAGGCTGCTGCTTGCATAGGCAGGGTCTGCCTGGGATACATCGATCTATGCCCCAATTAGTAAAATGGAAATAATAATGTTAATTGATCATTGGGTTCTTTGAGGATTAAATAAGCTAACGCTATTAAACACTTAGAACAGTACATGGCAGATTGAAAACTCTCCACAAACGTTACCTTTTCAATCCACAGCACATTGCTTTCTTGACTAATCTGCTGTCAAGCAGAGAAATCTTGGGGTGTAGTAGGGATGTTACTGAGTGCAAAGTCTACACACACAAAGTTCTAGGGATATAGAGCTCAAATTAAAGAAACCATAAAAAATGGCTGTGCCAAGGGTGATAGATGGGCATGTGGCATTTGTAGAGCATATTGGCATACATTTCTTCAGGAATACTCTTGGTAAAAACTTGTTATTTCAAAGCAAAATTTTAACCATTGCAAATAGATATTGAGAGGACCCCAAATGAAGGAATAAGTACTCTGATCCAAATCAGTAACAAGCAGGCAGAAATGATTTGACAAACATGGGTACATAATAAAATATCAGGAGAAATTTGAGAGTGAAAGGACAAGAGCAAAAAAATAGAACAGATAGACACCTGCATATACACAGGTATAAATCACATTTGTGTATATGTGTGTATACATACACATACACATAACATATACTACAATATATTTCCATATAAATAGCTCATAACCTGTTACTGTATTTTTTAAAGTAATAATTTAGTTAATCACGTAGGTGGTTCTTAACCCATAAAAGTGATATGATATTTTTGACTAAACTTTCTGCTGCCAGCATACAATAAATAACATAGGCAAACCTAATTAATTAATGCCGTTTATGGACTAAAGTTTTTGTCTGTTTTGGTTTAGAAACAAGGTCTCGCTCTGCTACTTAGGCTGGAGTACAGTGGTGTGGTCATAGCTCACTGCATCCTGGAGCTCCTGGGTTCAAGGGGTTCTTCCACCTCAGCCTCCCAAGTAACTAGGGTTACAGGTGCTCACCAACATGCCTAGCTAATATTCTTAATTTTTAGTTTGTTTGTTTTGGTAAAGATGAGGTGTTGCTGTATTGCTCAGGCTGGTCTCTAACTCGGCTCAAGTGACCCTCCTACCATGGCCTCCCAGACTGTTGAGATTACAGGTGTGAGCCACTGCACTCAGACTATTTTTATGAAATAAAGTTTAAAGGGTAATATATATCCTACACATTAATACATACCAACAATCAGGTTATTGTAGAAAATAAATCATAAGTAAAATAATCAGGAAATTATCTAATAAATCATATTTTAATACAATTGTATTACAATTATAAATATTTATGGGAAGCATAGAAAAAAACCTATTACTAATAAACCACATTGGTCACACTGATAAATTGGAAATGTTCATTAATGTTGTCTTCTGTGGTAAGTATCTGCTAAATTTCAATTATTTGTGTGATAGATGAATTAATATTAGAGTTTGGGGCAAAAATACTAAAATTCCCAGATTTTGACAATCTGAGATTATTACTTTTCAAATATATTAAGAACAGAAACATATCAAGGACATTTTTCAGAAGGTCAGACTCTAGCCTTAGCTTTTCAGAATATATTAATTGTAAAACATCACTAATGGATTCCCTGGTTGACTGAGCAACTGCTGGATATACTATTGGACAGCTGTCTTAGTCCCTGAGAGTTGTATCTGTATCATGTAAACTTACAGTGAGTAACATCCATTTTCTGAACTTCTATACCCATAGGTAATTAAATGCCTTCCTTGCTCCCAGTCTGTTTCCTAATCTAAGAGGCAAACTACCTGGCCAAACATGCAATAGCACCTAAACTGTCTTCTACCTTATCATTATTCAAATGACCCCCATGGTTTTTGCACAAAACACTGCGTCCTGTTTCTTTCCTTTACATCTGCTCACCATTCAGTTCCCTGAGTCTTAGTCATTGTACATGTTTCACCCTAGGATGTATAAATTAGACCTTTTTAGAGTACAGTAATATAAAGGCATCAAAACAAATGAAGGCTAAGAGGTAAAAAGTGTGTGTGTGTTTTGGTATTTTGGAGATAATGTTGGGTTTCTTACAGTGAGTCTGGGGTTCTAAAATACCCAATGTATGAGAACGTAAGAAATTGGGAGAACATATAAAAAAACATAAACTCACAGAATTCTCCTATTTTTTCCTTCTGTACTTATTATTATATATTTTATACAGTATCTTTACAACAGCAATCCCTTCACATGTCTAATAGGAGTTCATGTACTTAAGGTCGGCTTGCCCTTTCTCTTCACAAAAGAACTCTTCTAAGAGAGAGGAAAAATGCCTTCTCCCAGTCATCTTCTGACCTTCTAAAGGCTTCATCTTGGACTAACGTAACTGAACAGGCCTTCCAAGATTTCTCTTACCTCCTTTCAATAGGTACCATATTTATCTTAGAATTGCTTAATGCGGAATGTTTTATAATGTGACCTAATTGTCAGAATACTTGTTTGAATTCATAAGTACTTTTTATACCACAATAATAAGAGAAAAGTTCTATTTGTAAGGATATTGTGAATAAAGGAGTGATTTTAACAATTCCATCCACCCATCTCCAACCCAATATCCCACAGTAGGGTGTTTTTACTGAGCTGACATCCTTGGAATGCATAGGTGCTAAGGCAAGAGTTTTCCTCAACATTAGTTGATTATGGCCCTATATTTCCTTTGTTTTCCTATATAATACTTACAGAACTGTAAGGTATATGAAAAATTCCATGTTTAATTGCATACAACTCAGTTGATTTTCAGAAATGGAGTACACTCATGTAACTAGTAACTGGATCAAGGAATAGAAACTTAGCACACAGAAGCTCACCTTTCCATCCATTTTTTTTACTTGATATAAAAAAATACTAACATAATGTACTGTTTTGCATTTGGCTTTTTTCATTTAACATTGTATCATAAGATTTAGCCACATAACTATGTGTAATTATAGATCATTTATTCTCCTTGCCACACAGTATTTCTTTGTGTGAATATAGCACAACACATTTATCATTCTTCTGTTGATGGACACTTGGGTATTTCCAGTTTGAATCCATTAAAAATAATTTTGCTTTAAACATTATAGTATATATCTTTTTCAAGAGACTATTTTTTAGAGCATAGTATGCATCTTTAGGAAACTATGTGAACACATTTACTGGGGGTGTATCCTATGGAATTGCTGGACCAGAGGATTCGCAAATGCTTACTTTTAGCGGATATCATTGAAAAGTTTTCTAAAGCATTTGCAGTTCCAATTTCGTCACAAATTCAAAATTTGATGTAATTGTTTTTGTTTCATTTCAGCCATTTTGGTGGGTAGAAAGTGATTTTGCATTGTTATTTTGCATTTCTTTTAATAATATCTATTTAACTTGGGAATATTTTCAAATATTTATTGATTATTTGCATATTCTCATCAACGGAGTGCAAGCTCAAATTTTTACCATTTTTACTGGGTTGTTCTATTTTTTTCTTTATATATATATATATAGCAAAACCTCACTTAATATCACCCATAACTTCTTTGAAACTATACATTTAAGAAAACTGATTTTTTTAAAAAAAGTTTTATTTCTCATCAGTATTATAATAAAATTACTGTTTTAGAGGGTCTGCTAGACTTTATTTCACTTAAAGTTACAGTTTCTAAGGACCTATCTACAATGTTAAGGGAAGACTTGCAGTATACTACTTAAATCTCTTGCTGAAAAATTTGTTACAAGTATCTTCTCCAGCTTCCTGGATGTCCTTTCACTCTGTTAAGAGTTTAGAGAGAAGTTTTTCATTTGAACATAGTTTAATTTCGTTTATCATTTTTTCTTATCATTGGTGCTTTCTGACCCCTTTTCAGAAAGCTTGTCTACTCTATCCTCACAAAGACACTCCCATGTTTTTCCTTTATTGTTTTTCTTCATATTAAGATCTTCAGTTCGTGTGTGTGTGTGTGTGTGTGTGTGTGTGTATTTTAAGAGGGTAAAATAAAGATCCAGATACATACTCTTTCACAGATGACTATACAATTGAGCCACTAACATATGTTGAAGTTCTATTTTTTTTACAACTACACCGTAGTGTCACCTTTGGCGTAAATTAACTATGTATATGTGCATCTGTTCCTCTACTTTATTCTGGGTACTTGGTCAGTATGACTATTCTTGCACCTACACTGTCTTAGTAACAGTGGATTATGCTATCTGTTAGTTCAAATCCTTCAGCTTTGTTCTTTAAATAACCTTCTCTATTTTTGTGCTGATGGAATTTCCTTTGTGATTATTTTAAATCTGACATCTTTCCATGTTGAATTCTTCAAACTGTAGTCATTGTGTAACCCTCTCTGTCTTTTTATTTTACTTTTAAAAATTATGCCTCAGTTGGGAGGTTTTGCACAACTTTTTAAAAAAAGTTTCCAGATATTTTGTGATATTTCAGTACTACTCAAAGGTTTATCTTTTTTGTTATTATAAAATTAAAATTTGATTTATTGCGTATTTACTGTTTATCTAGTGGTCTTTTCAAACTGATAAGTTCATTTATAAATTCATTTATAAATTTGTTTGTGGTTACTCGGATTATCTTTATTTACAATTCTATGGCATGCCTGATGATAGTTTTATTTATTGCTATGTCTTTGCTGTATGTATTTGCATGTTTTCTTAAATTTATTTTTACCTTTAGGTCAAGTAAAGGCTGCTTTTATTTTTTTGAATGGAAGTAGTAGCAGTCATCTTTATCTCCCTCCCAACCTCAGAGAAAAAATATTTCAATAATCCATTAGGTATGATATTTGCTGTATTATTAATACTGTTTGTTTTGTAAATACTCTAGTTTAGACTTCTTAAAACAGAAATGTTTATGCTGTGCCTCCTCAATCATATGATTTTTCCTCTATTTTTACTTGATGTGCACATTGACTATTGAGCACTTAATGAAATTTGCCTTTCTAGAATAAATCAATGGCATGCTATTTACATATCACTGAAACTAATATACTAATTTATTTGTTAGGATTGTTTGCTAATATTTATGAAAGAGATTGACCTATCATTTTTCTTTGCGGTTTTTTTTTTGGTCATATAAAACAGTTACTGATCATATAAAATTAGATGGTACACATTTATTCCTTTCTTTCTCCCAGGAAATAAGTACGTGCAATTGATATTATTTCTTCCTTAGAATTTTGTGATAATTCAACAATGAAGTTAATTGAGGTTAGACTTTTCTTCATGAGATTTTTAAACTAGATTCAGCTTCTTTAAAATAGAGAGCTGTTCTAAGTAATATTTTTCAATAAATTTGTATCTTCCAAATATTTTGCCAATTATTTTGGAGAAAAGTTTTATTCTTTTTCAAAATATACTACTGTCTTATTTACATATTTAGACTCTTTAATTTTTCCATTGTTGGCACTGGTGTATACTTTCTTCTATATTTTTTCCTTGATCTGTCTTCCTAGAATTTTATTAATATTATTAGACTTTTCAAATAAATAATTTACATTGATGATTTTCTATATTTTGATGTTTGCTTTCTCTTTATCTTCTGTTGTATTTATTCATCTCTTACATCTTTATTTAGGATTTATGTTCTGTTCCTTTTCTAGAAAAGTGAGCTACCATCATTATGCTTTCTGTTACTATGAGTTTGACTATTTTAAATACCTTATATAAGTGAAGCCATGTAGTATTTGTCCTTCTGTGACTGACTGATTTTACATAGCATAATGTCACCTATGTTCATTTGTATTGTCAAAAAATCATAGGATTTTTTCCCTATTAAGACTGAATGACATTCCATTGTTCATATATACCACATGTGCTTTGTCAATTCACCTATCAATGGTCATATACCTGGTTTCTACCTCTTGGCTATTGTGAATAATGCTGCAATAAAAAATGGGAGGTGCACATAGCTCTTTGAGATTCCCATTTTAATCATTTTGGATATGTACCTAGAAATGAGATTGCTGCATCATATGGTAAATCTTTTCTTAATTAATGAGGACCCTCCCTATTTTTTTCATAGTGGTTGCACTATTATACATTCCCACCAAAAGTGTATAAGGGTTTTATTCTCCCCACATCCTTACCATCAAGTATCTTGTTTTCATTTAATGACAGCCATCCTGAGAGGTATGAGGTGATATTCATGGTAGTTTTGATATACCTTTCTCTGACAGTTAGGTTGAGCACCCATTCATATAACTGGTGGCCATTTGTGTGTCTTCATTGGAAAAATGTCTGTTTCAGCCCTTTATCCATTTTTAATAGACAATTTATTGCTTGAATGTATTTTCTCCTACTTAGTAGGTTGCCTTTTTACTCTGCTGATTCTTTTGCTGTGCAGAAGGTTTTTATTTTGATGTAGCCCACTTGTCTATTTTTGCTTTTGTTGTCTATGCTTTTGGTGTCAAAACCAAGAAATCATTGCCAAGATAAATGCCAAGATTTTTCTTTATGTTTTCTTCAAAGAGTTTACAGTTTCAGGTCTTACACTTAAATCTTTAATGCATTTTTAGTTTATCTTGGTGTATGGAGTAAAATGGGAGTCTAATTTCATTCTTACTCATACCCAGTTTTACCAACACCAATTGTTTAAGAGACTACCATTTTACAATTGTGTGTTTTTGACACCCTTGTCAAAGATCAGAAAGTTAGTTTCATCATGTTTTGTCACATCACATACCAAATTTGTAAGGTATCTAAATGCAACTAAAAGTCATGTTAAAAAACTGTTGTTGGCTCTCACATGGCATTCTCGCACTGACTAATTTTTCTGCATTGGCATTATTTTAATGATGCAGACATTTTTTGGGCAAATTAATATACATTCTTCTATCCATACTGAATTTATTTAGAAACATATTTTTCCTATACTATTTTCAATGAGCCATGTTGAATAAAATAAATTTATTTTAAATCTTTATTTTCTAAATATTTAATTTAGTTTAATTTCAATACAAAAAACATATTTTACATGGGATTAACTCATGTTTTTGATTAATTTGAGATTTTAAATATTTTGTTAAGTTTTGATGTGATATCAGAGGACTATCCTATTTTAGCTTAATAATGTAATAATCTGTCATGTATATATTCATATATATACATATATATATACACATATATATTCCCTTGGTAAACAAGGGAAGTTCTCAGTATTTTGTAGATTCTCTGAGATAAGCAAGATGGGAGAAGAATCTGAGAGATTCAGACTCCTAATGCTGAGAATCTTGGCCATAGAAACATCTACTCAAAGAGGGGATGGAGAGGAAGAAAGGAAACATGAAGCAGAGACCTTAGACTATCCATAGTGTTACATAATGCATTGTGTTGGTGATGCAGGCACATGCAGGATCCAATTATCTACCTAGCAATGACTCAATGACTAGGCTATGCAAGATGAGAGATTATCAGTAAGTGGGTGCTTTCTGGTGGTTCTTTGTTGTATCCTGACAATTTTCTTCTAAAGTTCTCCTTACTATGATATATATTTGCCTATTTCTGTACTCACAGTGATTTAAATGCTAGCCTTATAGCTTCAGTCAACATTATTTATATAAAAAAATTGCTCTGAGGGTTACTTTGTTAAATTGCTTAAGTTGTGCATATGTTTAGCTTCCTTCTAGTCTCAGAATGGCAGAAGTAGTCTCTTATTTTTAGAGACTCTCAAGGACTAACTTTGTCATATACATTCTTGATTTATTTAGATAAACTTCAGCTCACTGACTCTTCTTTAAGATTTGAGGGATCATTCAAAAGTTAAATGACTGCAGAAACTAATAAATTAAGAAGAGAACTGATGTGGATATTAAACTCTTCATTGTTTAATATTAAACTATTTATTGTTTAATAAAGAGTTTAAATTATGGAAAAGACAGAGTATTTTCCTTCTGTTCTGCAAGCCAGTATTGCTCTGGGTGCATTTTTTTTCCCCAAGGATTTTATGTAACAAATTGGCAACTGTTTTGTTTTGTTTGTTTTGTTTTTCTCTGTGATCAGGCAACAAAAGTAATTTGGAATATTTGTGCATCCTTTGAAAGGAAAGGGAGGACAACAAAATGTTGCTATATAGTATGACCACTCAAATTTTTAAAAAGCTAAGTTTAGGGAAAAATATATTGTAAATGATTATAAAATGAAAGAATGCACTTTTTGATAATAAATAAAATGGAAACCTTAATTTAATAACAAAAATACCTAAAATATATTATGACATTTGTCTTCCTCACTCTGGAGGACACTTGGCCTTTTCTCTCTTATTATATGTTGACTAATTTGCTCAGAATCAGACTGAAAAATTACTTTTCACATGAGTTAATTTCCCTAGTGGAATCCAAGGTCATATTTGAAATCAATTTTTCATTACATTATGCTAAGTGTTGATACAGCTTATATATCACACTTTCATTCAAATATTTTCTTTACCTTTATGCATATATAATTGCCACATATTCATATTTTTTATGGTAGGGTATTTAACTTTTTCCCAAATATACATATATAGGGATCAAAGATACAAAGTATAAATTTATGACAATCTAGAATAGCACTAGTTACTTATATAAATCCAGGTAGTTCTTTTTTTTTTTTTTTTTTATACTTTAAGTTTTAGGGTACATGTGCACATTGTGCAGGTTAGTTACATATGTATACATGTGCCATGCTGGTGCGCTGCACCCACCAACTCGTCATCTAGCATTAGGTATATCTCCCAATGCTATCCCTCCCCCCTCCCCCCTCCCCACCACAGTCCCCAGAGTATGATATTCCCCTTCCTGTGTCCATGTGATCTCATTGTTCAATTCCCACCTATGAGTGAGAATATGCGGTGTTTGGTTTTTTGTTCTTGCGATAGTTTACTGAGAATGATGGTTTCCAATTTCATCCATGTCCCTACAAAGGATATGAACTCATCATTTTTTATGGCTGCATAGTATTCCATGGTGTATATGTGCCACATTTTCTTAATCCAGTCTATCATTGTTGGACATTTGGGTTGGTTCCAAGTCTTTGCTATTGTGAATAATGCCGCAATAAACATACGTGTGCATGTGTCTTTATAGCAGCATGATTTATAGTCATTTGGGTATATACCCAGTAATGGGATGGCTGGGTCAAATGGTATTTCTAGTTCTAGATCCCTGAGGAATCGCCACACTGACTTCCACAATGGTTGAACTAGTTTACAGTCCCACCAACAGTGTAAAAGTGTTCCTATTTCTCCACATCCTCTCCAGCACCTGTTGTTTCCTGACTTTTTAATGATTGCCATTCTAACTGGTGTGAGATGATATCTCATAGTGGTTTTGATTTGCATTTCTCTGATGGCCAGTGATGATGAGCATTTTTTCATGTGTTTTTTGGCTGCGTAAGTGTCTTCTTTTGAGAAGGTAGAGCTTTTGGCAATAATTTTGGTTTGTTATCAAACATAACTTTAGTTCAAGTCTCTATTTCTATGGTTGTATCAGATATGTGTTTATTATTGGGGAACTTTTATAATCAACATTCTTAATTTATTCAATTTAAACTTAGAGAAAAGTAATTAGAGACATAGAATATAAAGGTGAGAGGAGTTTCTTTGTAATGTAAGTGTTGTAAGTTTATTTTTAATGTAAGTGAAGGTTTATTGTTTTATAATAGACTTTATTTTTAAAGCAGCTTTATATTTACATAAGAATGGATGAGACAGTTTCCATATAGAAAATGCCCAAATAGCACATAGTTTCCCCTATTGTTAACATCTTACATTAACAAGATACATTTGTCACAATTAATTAACAAATGTTGATTTGGTATTACTAACAATAGCTCACATTTTATTCAGATTTATTTTTTACCTAATGTCGTTTTCTGTTCCAAGATGTAGGCTTTTAAAAAATTTACTTTTTGTACTTACTTTGTATTAAAGTATTTCAATCTCATCATGTATAGTTCCTGCATAAGTCCTAGAACCATCTTTTCTCCAAAGATCCCTTTATTAGATCTTTATTAGATAATCATATTAACAACCAAGATTTTACACTAAGTGTGCTCATTGCCACTGAAGACTTACTCACTTACACAGCATATATACATATACATGCTGTATAAATATATATGCATATAGTAATCCATGTATTTACATATTTATAAATATTTCTATATGTAACCATCTTTAATTTTATTATCCTAACCATGATTTCTTACTAATGTCTCAACTCTAAGCCATTAATAAATGTATCATTCTAGCCTCTTCCCCTTGATTATCTATAAATTTCCTGTCCAACAATGAGAAACCTGATTTCACCATGCATTATCCATTGACTTGATTATTCCTAATGGTATTAAATGTGTTTAATATCATCTGATAATTTTAATTTTTTCCTAACATAATATAAACATTTTATTCTGAGACTATATGTTTTACTACTTAATCTTTTAAGCTGTTTTTCACTTCTTATCTTTTGCCCTATTAAATTTAAGGACTCAGCCTGACTCATACATATATTGTTCAAGTCTCTATTCTTTTTGACGTTATTTTCTAAAATTCTTTGTGTACACATTGAACTGCATCAGGTGATCTCTTACAATCAGTATGTATTTTAATATAATAGGACTTGGAGTAAAACACTTTGCAGACCTTTGAGCAACTTACAATAATTCTACTATCTCATATACATTTTAGGTGTATATGTGAGAATGTGTATGTGTTTGTGCTATCATCTAACATCCATGTTTGTAAGCCTCTGCTTATACATTAAAACTCACTAGATATGATAACAACTCTTTGAAATTCAAAGAAAAATCTATCAAATACCTAATACAGGTTTGTTTAACATGACTTTATGTAAAATATATTGAGAAGAAGTAACTGATGGCATATTTTTCTTTGAGAAAATGACTCTTTTTATTGCTCATTTTATCATATACTTTCAGGGATAAGTTATATTGAAAAATAGATTCTGCCTATTTTGATTAGGCAACACTATAATGCATTGTAGATTTTATACATGTCAGATGATTTCTTATTTGAAGATGATAAATATGATCAATGATAGTAAAACAGGTGTTTAATCTTATTTTTTCAGTAGTAGGTAGAACTTCCTTTAGCTCCATTCATGCTTCATTGACCAGTAAGGGGATATTCACAAAGACTCTTGGCTTATCAAACTTCAGTCATACTCCTGAATTTTCTCTTAGGCCCATCTCTGCACCTCCTTGTAAAATTTAGTTTGAAGAAGAACACTGCCAGGTCACTTTGGCAAGAACTTCCCAACATTTGATATCTGATCATCCTGCCTATCTGATCAAGCTTCTTATCCTTCAGTATCCCTCAGATGATGTCTCATGACTGTGGCTTGCCTTCAATACAAATCCTATTAGGTCGGTTCAGCTAGAATTCCACTAACTCTTAAGGTTCATGCTTAGTAATTTTCCATGCACTGACATCCCTTACCACCCCCTGCTCCTTGATTGTAAATTTCCAGTTGTGTATGCTGTATTCTGAGTTGAACCCAATCTCTCCTCTACTGCAAAATCCGATACTATGCAGTAGTCCTGATTAAAATTTACCTTACTATTTGCTTTAACGAGTGTCATTGAATAATTTTTCTTTAACAGTATGAAAAGCCTGATCATGGAATTGATTTGTAATCTATGACCAAAAACTAGTGAAACTCTTACCAGCGCTTCAGAACAAGCAGACCCATTTAGCTAACTTCAATACCAAAGTAGATATTTCAATTGTGACTTATTTTGCATAGCTTCACACTTTCTCATTGCTGCATATTTTAAATTGTAAAAGTTATTTATGTATTGATACTATTAAAATATTTTGGAACAATACTAATATATGTAAGATTAATATAATTAACAGATCCATGGGCTAGTATATTTTGGTCACATTGATATACATTAGAATTGCCAAGTTTTCTATAGCTATTATTTATCACAAAATTACCCTCTTATTCTTTGTAGTCTGAACTGAATTTGACCAGTTGGTTTAAATGGAGGCTGTTTTTTGAGAATGAGTCTGCTTATTGGTGTTCTACTATGTCTTTTTGAATACATTAATATATCTAAGACTTATATGGAATTTATGTTCTTTTGTACAAGTTTACGTATTATTCATATATTAACACATCTAATCTTCACAAGAACTCAAGGAGTTTGGTTCGATTATTTTATAGGTGAAGATAGTGAATAATAGAAAGAGCTTTAAAATTATTTAAGATTGCACAGCTAGACGGTGGCAAACAAAATTTGACCTCACCTTGGACCTAAATATGAATTCTCTACTTAGGCACTATATTTGCTATGTGTCACCTGAAATATGATCTCTTACCTTCTGGTCTATTTCATTTGAAGGATAACAAGAACTTAAAAAAAACTGTGAAGTAATATTAGTAGATAAACCTGGATTTTTAGAATTTTCTCCCATGGAAAAGTGGTAGTGTTGGTATTAATTTAACAGCAAAATTTAGGTATTTCACCTTCACCTTGTTGGTGCCTTTACAAAATACATAGCTCTCAAAATATTAATGCTCCTGAAGCTCAAAGCTATTGGTAGTTAATTTGATTATGCAAACTTAAAAACAAATATAAGTAGGATAAAGTTTTGGTGCCAAACAAAATTGAATTTTCATAGACTTCACTGGTGGGAGACAGAAAATCTTCTTCGTTCTGAGTTCTCGTGGCATAGGCTTCTGGGCATATGTTTTGACTGAGGATAAACAACACGATTTAATCTAAATAGAAAATTAAGATATATTTAGCTAAGAGAGCTTCCATTGATTGTATGTGTTACATTGTACCGTGACCGAAATACTGTTTTGGTTCTGTTTTATATTTCAATACATTTATTTTTTTGAATAATATGATATTTATGGAAAAGTTTCAAAGACAGTTCAGAATTACTGTACACATCTTGCCTAGTTTCCTCTATTATTAACAACTTGCATATCTGTGGCACAGTTATCAAAACTAAGAAACTAATACTGGTGCACTATTGATTAACCATGCTCCAAGTTTTATTTGAGTTTTATTACTAATTACTTTTCCATTATTGCACTGTTTCTTCTCCAAAATGCAGTCTAGAGTATTGGATTTATTTGCATTTAGTTACTGTGTCTCCCCAGTCTCCTGTGGTTTGTGACAGTTTCTCAGTTCTGTCCTTTTTATTTTTCCTTTTACTTTGATAGTCTTGGGGTAAAATGGCCAAGTATCCTGTAGAATGCCTCAATCTGAGTTTCCTCAGTGTTTTATTTGTTTGCTTATTTGTTTTTTTATAATTAGATGGGAGTTATGAGGTCTTGGACAGAATACCACATAGGTGATGTAATCTTACCATGGCCTATTATAGTATCTACTTGATGGCCCCAGTAGTGTTTCATCACCTGGTTAAAAATAGTGCTTGCTAGGTATTTCTTCTTTAAGTTGCTATTTGTTGCTTTTCTAGCCTTCTCTTTGGAAGTGAATCATTAAGTTTATTCTAACATCAAAAGTGGAGAGTGGGGAGATAGGAATTGTGTACTACCTTGTGGAATAAGAAATATCTGCTTATATTATTTGGAATTATTTTGTAAGAAAGATTTATCTCTTCTTTGCCATTCATTTACCAAAGTATTCTTTAAACACACAAATAAATTCATTTTTAAACCATCATGTTAGCAATTATTTCTATCACTTGTTGCATTGGTTTCTCAATTTAATTAACTGAATTAAAAACAAATAATTGTGAGCATTATTGCTTTTCTTATATGATACATACCTTAAGAACATTACACCATCATTGTAAAATTGCCATTTGAAATTTTCCCCGTAATTTATTTTGAGAGTGGTAAGTGGTAATAAAAATTCAGTGAAAAGACAATTATAAAACACACAAATAGTATACCTAAAATACATATGACTGAACATACACTTGTGTACACATAACATTACAATAAAGATGTGCATTTTCAGATGAGTTCTGCAGTGCTGATGCTTACAGATACCCTAATCTCCCCAGGTGGGAAATGTCTGCTTTGTATTGCTTCTGATACTACCAAGGTAGAGTGGCGGTAAAATAAATGCTAGAAAATTCAATGACTGTAAACAAACAAACGAAACACCAGAATAAGTCTGGATTTGCTTTATTTTGCCCATGATTTTTGTTTAAACACTGTATACAGAGTTCTTTCATTTAAGGATGTTTAAACTCTATCATATTTGAGAAAGGCACTTAAGTTAAACTGATAAAAATGAAATTACTGTCTCAAAGGCACTGATGCAAGTTTAACTAGTATATTTCTGGTTTCTGATTGCCTTCAGTATAGGGTTTTAAGAAATGATAATAAGTGGATATTATTAAGACTGACTCACCTGGTTCAAATTTAACCCTAGTTCTGAGTTATGCTTTGAAAAAATTATTCATTTGTATGTTTTCTTACATAGTTGGAACATATATGACTTTCTGCTATATTCAGTCTTTAGATTTGTAACTAGAAAGGAGACTAAATAAATTTCTTATAAAGAATCAGTTTTAACAAATTCTTCATTAAATAGATAAAGAATAAAAACTTTCCCTAAAATTTCAGAGATTAATTGTGAAGTAAGACTTTTACCCGGTGGCCCTTATAAAGACAAAGCTGATTCAATTCAGTGCTCTTGTCTGAACACAGAAGGATGCACTTCTATTGGTGATGATACCAAATTATTTGGTCTTCAGATATAGTCACATATTAAAATATTTTTAAACATAAAGATACATAAGTATTAAAGATAAGACTATAAAAGTAAAATTTTTGAAAATTAATTATATAAATGTATTTTTGAATAGACAAAGTCATCTTATTCTAACTTTTAAGTGACTAGAATCCAGATTCAAACTTCTTACTCAGAACTTAACTAATATTTCATCTAATCCTCCCATTTTGCAGATAGGAAGTGCACTGAGAAATATTAAATTAATAACCTCAGCTCACCTAAGCTCAGTTCACAAAATACAGTTTTACTTAGTTGAGTTTTAACTTTGGTTCACAGTCCTAAGTTTAATTCTGTGATAGTCTCTATTTGTCAGCCCTAACATGTGAAATATCTAGGTAGGGTATAGATTGTACAAGCAATTTTACAGAGTAATTTATGTGATGAGTCATGGGGTTACTGAAACAGTCAGGAATTATAAGACTGCTGCTACATAGAGAGAATCAATTAAAAACAAAAAGGAAGCAAAGCAGTGTGAGATAAACAGAGTAGATGTGTATGACATTCTTAAAAGCATCTGTTTTAAGATGTCCTGCTGGTAGGAGAAAAATTAAATTAGATTCAAATATAATTGTGACATATTTTAGAATATGAAATGTCATTCTGTTTGTCAGGCAGGCTTGTGTTACTTGGATTCACAGCAATTATTATTTTTTTAATTCAAGAGTGATCTAACAAATAGTCTGTCTTACCCCTAATACCAATGCTGAAATTTTAAATACTAGGTAGAAAATATTAATCTTCATGAAGGTGTTTATATCCTTGGAATGGAAAATTTTTCTCTCCATGGACAAACTGTTGATTGTTTTTCTCTCCTCTCTTTGGAGAAATGGGAGATTTAAATTTACTTTTATAACCATGTTTTTTCAACTGTATCTACTTTCTAAGGAAAAGATAATAGAAGAAACTGGGATTTTGGAAATAAATACAATAAAAGACCCATCAACTAAAGAGTGAATTATTAGTAATGTGCATTTGAAATGCTGCATCATGTTTATTTGAAAAGTAAATGATTCTGTCATATCAGATCATCTGAAAAACTGACAAAAATATATCCAAAGTAAGCCTATGTAAATATATTTATAAAATTTATAATGGAAATGTATAAATATACTTATGATATTTATAATGGAAATATTTAATTCACATAATAATATAAATATGATTTAATTAAAATATTTCATAGTTGATAAAATATTTTAGGCTTTTAAATTTTACTTTGAACCAGTATAAATAGCTATATTTTTAACATTTAAAAGGAAAATATCATTAGCTTAGCATTTTACAGGTTTCAAGCTCTACAAGGGGAGAAAAATGAAAACAAAAACAGCATAATTTTGTATTTGGAAGTGCAATGATTAGGACATAAATTATAATTATAAAATAATTAGGTTATATTACATCATATTATTGAAGGCTTCTAAACAAGCCTGATTAATGATTGCTTCTTTTGTTTTAACAGTAACACATTTTCAAATCTATAGAAAATAAAATATTTAACATCTTACCATCTAATTAACATGCTCATCTTTAATATTTTGGAGACCTCTCACTTATATTATAACAAACAGTGAAATCTAAGTGTCCAAAGTGAACCTTTTCATGTTGGTAGCTTTGCAATTGTTACATAACACTAATGCTGACGGCACTTTGCCATCTGACCATCAGTTTTACTTTGGGAACAATGCAGTGATGGTACTGTTGTCATGAGAGCCTTTCATTTAGTATTTTATAATTTTATGCTTATATTTTCTCCATACTAATGTATTGAAAATAATTTTAAAACTTTAATATTGTAAAAATTTGGAGGATTTGTGTGTGTGTATGAGTGCAAGAATTTGATATTATGTCAAAAATTGTACAGTCATCCCTGAAGTAGATGTCAATATTAAGAGCTGAGTAAATTATTTCATAATATAGACTTACTGATAAAAGACAAAGTATTTCTAATATATGAAAACATGATTATGAATGAAAAAGAGATAAACATAAAACATATGAAGCTTGCTTCTTACTAAGGTATAATAACACTTTTAAAAGAACAAAAAAGCTGGCAAGACACACAAAGACAGATTTTCTCATTTCCTTCCTTGGCTTTAGGGAGAAAATGTACTGTACAGTGGAACCCTGGCTTTGGCTGGACCCAAGACCGTATGTTAAATTAATTAATGTAAATTATATTGCTTTTTTAAAAAAAGCATATATTCCATTTCCCATCATTTAAACCTCTGAACCCACATATATACAGAACATGGACAAAACTACACACTGTTTCCTGCTACTAATAATAAGCAAATAAAAGATAATCCCTTAGTAGGTAAACTCATCCTTAAACAAATTTAACTCATATTAGGTGAGTAAACAGATGGAGCTGGCATAGTGCCTTAAAAGTCAGGAAATTCAGACTTGGTAGAGCTGATGAGGTGGAAAGGCAAGAGTATACCAGAGCTGAGGATTGTCCGGAGAAAAACTCTTCGTTTCTATCCTCACCTTCAGTAATGATCTTGGATTCTTAATGGAAAGCTTTGAACAAAATCCATATTTTATGATGATATATCATGAAAAGAAGAGCCAAATCATAGAATACAAAAGGGACTGTGTTGATTAAACACCTGCAGTACTTAGTATTTATCTTCCTTAACTTTACTAGGTTCTGCCTATAAAGCCAGCAAAATGGATTAAAAACAGATTTATGAAGTAGTTGATATTATTACTTTGTAATTTTAACTATAGTGTATCATAAATAAAATATTAGGTATTTTAAATTTATTTTGGATTTGAAGAAAGCACATATAAAGTTATTAGTGAGCAACCTATTTGGGATTGACTTTTGTTTTAAGATTTCATGTTCTCGGAAACAAAGTGTAAGTGTAAGGCGTTGTTGGTTCTGAGATTGTAAATACAAATAAGGCTCTTCCCTTTATTTGCTTTTATGTCTCTTTATTATTCATTCTTTTGAAACAATGATTAAAAGTGAAGTTGTTGGCAAGAAAAGCAGATGGTTTTTACAGCAAATAATTATATTTCCCCATAAAACACATAGAAAATGGGGATTTGTTGGACAACCTCATGTATTTGGTTTAAAATATTCTGTTGTCAAATCCATTTTACTCAACTAACAGAATAGGATTTGTGTTAACACTAAGATAACCCTCATTCCTTTTCTCATTCTTCATGTCCACAATTAGCAAATGCCTTTTTAATATGAGAAAATCAAAGAAGTAAGAAAAAGTACTTGAGATAAAAATGTTGGTATTGTTTTGGGATCTTTGGGTGTTGCTTTTCTGGCCAGAAACCTCTGTGGCCGACGGTGCCTTTTCCCGAGTTCTTGTCCTCCACCCAGGAAGAATGAGGTACGCAGACAAGTGGAGGGAAAGCAAGATGAAGAGGAGCTTTGCTGAGTGTTAGAAAAGCTCAGAGGAGACCTGCAGGTGGGTAGCTCCTCTCTATAGGCAAGTCATCCCTTCAAGTGTTCGGCTCTCAGCAGAGAGGAGGCCCTGGAGAGGCAGGAAGCCCTGCCAGTTTTCCATGGGCAAGCCTGTAAAAGGCACCACAGTCCCTATTCCAGTCTGTGTTACTGGCAGCCTGGTCCCTAGCTTTCAGGCCCTCCCTGGACTGAAGGTGGGGCCTCACTGGAGACCCATCCCCTTTTTAATATGAGAAAATCAAAGAAGAAAAAATATGTGAGATAAAAATGTTAGTATGACTAATCTTCCTTAAGTTGATTATTTACATATGACTCTTTTATAAACCCATGAACAAAAGAGTTTACCTTGTGTTTAACAGAGAACGATCTTCTCCATTATTAGTCATTAATCTGAATTTACTTTTTCTTTCAGAGTCTACTTTAGCATGCAGTTAAGAGTCACAATTATCATGCCAGTATGTGTTTCTGGACTTCAGAAGAACTTAATACCACCTCAGTATATCTTGCCTTGTGGGTTATCAATAAATATTTCATATCATTTTGTTTCTTTAAGCCTTAGAAATATGTCATGTGAAGTATTAAGATAGTCATAATTCTCCAAACCTGAAGAATATATTATGTGAGAGAATTAAATAGCTTTTCCTGAATAATTTTTTCATGATAAAAGTCACTTAAAAAGCTCTGAGCAGGTCTCATTTCCCAGAGCACTGCCAGCTCCTGTTCCTTTTCTACACAATTTGGCTTTGAAAATCCATTATCTATCTATATATTTTTATCAGTGTAGTTTAAAAACGTGGCCGGTCGTTCTTCACTACTGAAGCCTGTTGAAAGTCATTTCTACTTACCAAATTCAGTAATTGGGCAAGAACAAATAAAGTACATAGAAATCAGTGTCTCTGCAAAGAGACTAGTATAATTTTTGCAAACACTGTCACTACTTTGTTTTATTTTCATGTGTACATCCACAAGATTGAACAAGTTGAGCACTTGATGCAAAAAGTATAATTTGATTATTTTCCTTTCTCTGAAGATTTCCTTGTTATGTCTGCACGGGTTGGATACCAAAGGGTCTATGATCTCACTGGTCATATTGTGAAAGGTCCTCTGGTCACAGTGGCCCACAGAATATTCTCGGTATATAATTACCAAGTTTTTTAGCATAAGCCAAACTTACAAAATCGTGTTCATTGTTCTGGAGTACTTTAGGATCATTTACAGCAATAGTAAAAGAGAGAACTTTCTAATTAGAAAACATAAATTTGTTTATGGAAATTCAACTTTATTCTCTACATTTGCTAATTTCAGGATTGTACTTGGGCAACTGAGAAGAAAATGGGGGTGTAATTACAAAGACACTTCTTGAATATAGTACCATCATCTTGAGGTGTTGACATTCTGTAGGCTCAGCAGGTGTTCAAAGACGACACAATGTTTCATTAAGTGTTTTGGTGGAATAAAGTCTGGTTTTCTAGGAAACAGCCCCCGAGATGATGTGGTTTACCTAACGTAGTGATTCTTTTTTTTTTTTTCTTGAGATGGAATCTTGCTGTATCGCCAGGCTGGAGTGCAGTGGCACAGTGGCGCGATCTTGGCTCACTGCAACCTCCGACTCCCAGGTTCAAGTGATTCTCCTGCCTCAACCTCCAGAGTAGCTGGGACTACAGGTGTGTGTCACCACGCCCAGCTAATTTTTGTATTTTTAGTAGAGATGGGGTTTCACCATATTGGCCAGGATGGTCTCGATCTCTTGACCTTGTGATCCGCCCACCTCAGCCTCCCAAAGTGCTGGTATTACAGGAGTGAACCACCGCGCCCGGCAATGTAGTGATTCTTACCCGAATCAATAATGAGTCTCAGCCCATGATCACTTCTCAGGCTGTGACTGTGGCACTTTTCTCTTTCTGGTTAGAAGTGAGTTGAAGAAGAGCAAGAGAATGTTCAGAGAAACATGGGAGTAACTAATATAATCTCCCTTCTCAAATTATGTATTACCAGAATTACTTTTCCTGATGGCCATGATCAACTAGTGATGACAGAAGTATTATTACTTATACTGTTCATGTTATTATTCATTTTTCTTGATTACTCTTGATGCTTATTTTTGTTAAAGCGACTATTTTGATTATTTTCTATTTCCCATTTTCTTAATTTCTGTTACTTTTAAATACATATTTATTTCATGTACTTAATACGTTTAATTTGTTCTTTTAGCTTCCAAACAAAATTATCAACATAGAAAAGACAACACAATTTAAAAAATCTACAGTAGGACAGCAAACAGTTTCTGCATTTGAAATAGCAACAAATGTTAGAATAATTATTAGTATGTTTTTATGTCTTTGTGCCACATACTGTGCTATGAATCACTTCATTACACAGTAGGGTAACTTAATGTTATGTTTAGGCTGAGTGCAAGGAAACCAGGAATATCCAATAAAGGAATGGATATTTACATGCGAAAGTATTGGGAAAATTATGGTGAAGGAGATAACTGTATTACATAGAAACATGGAAGGAAATTATAGGAAAAGGACAGAGCACAACTAAACACACAAGCAAGAAAGTAAATGGCTTGCTTTGGGAATAGCTAGCAACTTTTCTTATTAACACCATATGATCAAAATTATAATGAAATTTTAAAAAATGAAACAATGCAGGTGTTTATGAAAATAAAAAGGACAAAGAAGAACTGAGAATTTTTGCCTTGATTGTAAGCCTCTGTGAAATCTGTTAGATGTTAAATTTCACAAAAAGATATGGAGAAGAATATTCATCATAGAAAACAATAAAACAGGAGTTAAAGGCCAAAAATTCAAGCTAAAAACGGTTATAAGAAATTGATAAACAGTATTGTACTCTATGAATCTATCGATGTCCTTATCTATGCATCTATGTTCTGTAGAATGCGAGTGGAGGCTCTGAAACTTCTTATCCAGCCTCCTTTACCTTTCCTCCACCTTTCTTCCTGTCAGTAAAAGGAAAACTCTATTTTAACTCAGAAATATTTTGCTCAGAAAAGATCTCAGAAAAAAATCTCAGAAGTGTTTGTGGTTCAAAAATCTGTTTCCTTAAAAACTTAACTTTTAAATACAGTAAAAAGTATTAGATCCTCTCGTATTTCTGATTAAACATCTTTCTAACTTATAAAACTAATTTGTAATAGTATCCAAACTCTTTCCAAAAATGTTCAATATGCTTTTTTTATTAAAATAGATGACATATGAAGAATTTACCATAATGAAAATATCTTATATTGTTGATTGAAAATACCTCACTAATTATTGTGTTTCAATGTCTGTGACTGTAAAAATGAGAGAATTATACTAAATAATTGAAATAGACTTTACTAGCTCTAATTGATGTGAGTCAATGCATTTTTGTTATTATGAAATAAAAACCCAGTACATTTGTAGAAATATAAAAATGATTTCTAAATTCTGTAATTAAGTTACAGCTAATGAAATTAAACATTTTATTTTATTATTTTTTCTCTTAATTGGCCAAATGTTACATTTCTCTAATTAAGTAATAGGTGGGCTAATAGAAAACACCTTGTATTCAAATATCTGTCCTTAATGTTTTAATGGACAACTATACATTTTCCAAGTGCTCAAATAGGAAAAAAACATGTATTAGAAACTTTGAACCTGGTCCTCAAAGCAATACCTATTTCTGAGTAGCCAATATATCACCACATAATTCTGTTGTGCAACGAAACTCAGAAAGTTTTGTAGTTGTTGTTTTTAAGACACTCTAAATCTAAATATGTAGGGTAAACTGCTATGCTTCATGGCCAGGGAATTAGGCATACTGATTAAAAGTCTTTCAATAGTAATAAGACTCATCTATATATCTCTCAAAATAATGCCACCAACTCCCTCACACATACTTTCTTAAGTCAACATCCTCTCTTCTACATTAAAAATGGAAAACAAATATTCTCTTTTAAATAACTTCTATGTGATCTGCTCAGAAGTTGTACCTCAGCCTCTTGTTTCCTCATTTATGTTCTGATCTGCTGTGAACTATGGCCCACTTGGTTGCTGGTCACCACTTAAACAGAAGCATCTATCTCACTTCTTGCAAAGGGTGAAGGGAAAGGCAATATAAACAAACCACATTTCATTCTACTGACTTCTACTTTCTCTCCACAGCAATACTGAACAACGCCACCTCAGTGGGTCTGACAGAAGAATTAAAGTTTAATTGTGCAGTAAGTATATGTGCAATAAATATACTGGGGTGCAAAAAAATACCATGTCCACTTATTTTTGAAACCGAATTCAAGCTCTCCCATGCAACTATTCTTAAGGATGGAATAAAATTCATTCTCAGTCGTGAACAATGGTTGAAATGAGGAAGATTCCTATTTTTTTATAATCCTACTTAAGACTCTAGAAGAAAGACTCTTCTTCAGTCCACCACACCAAGTCTGGAATTATGTGTTTATTGATCCAGTGTACCTTGAGATAGCTTCTCTCATCTCTTTGACTCTAGCTTAAATTCAGTGATTATTTTAGAGCTGAAGGCTGGGACAACCTGAGTGCTGTCTCCAGGAGACAGCACCACAGTCATTCCTGGGGACTCAAGAAAGGGTATGACCCATAAAGTCTTAATTCTCTTCCTAGTTCCTGTTGGACACTTTTTAGACACCCATCCTCCTGCTTGTGCAAATTCTGCCAAAGTTTGTCTTTAAAAAAGACATTAATATCTTAGGGTAGAAAGTGTCTTCCTTGGATTAAAGACATTAACACATCTTTGAGGAAAGAAGATAGAAGTTCATCTCTTCATCCTTCCATACACCCAGAGCAATGGGAACAAATCAAAATTAATTTATCAGTTATCATTCTACCACATACGATTTGTCCCATTGTCTAGCATGAAGAAAGCAAAAGCGTATGTGGATAGAAAGGGGCATCTAAACGTTTTACCATTCACACTGATCAAAGACTTGCACAGAGAAATGTAGAATTTTAATTGTTTATTTATCTTATTTTTTCCAACTTTTATTTTAGATTCAGGAGGTACATGTGCAGGTTTGTTACATGGATATTTTGCCTGATGCTGAGATTTGGAGTATGAATGACCACATCATCCAGGAACTGACTATAGTTCCCAATAGTTTCATTTTCAACTTTTGCCCTCTTCCTCCCACCCCCCTCTAGTAGTCCCCAGTTTCTATTGTATCTATTTTTATATCCATGTGTACTCAATGTTTAGCTCCCATATATAAGTGAGAACATGCAGTATTTGGTTTTCTCTTTCTGCATTAATTAGGATAAGGGCATCTAGCTACATTCATGATGCTGCAAGGAACACAATTATTTTTGTGTCTGCATTGTATACAGTATGGTATACATGTACTACATTTTCTTTTTTTTTAATCCACCTATGATGTGCACCTAGGTTGATTCCATGTCTTTGATATTGTAAATAGTGTCTGTTAAATATGTGAATAGATTTGTCTCTTTGGTAGAACAATTTGTTTTGCATATATACTCAGTAATGGGATTGCTTGGTCAAATGGTGGTTCTGTTTTTATTTATTTATTTATTTATTTTTTGAGAAATCTTCAAACTGCTTTCCACAGTGGTTGAACTAATTTACATTCCTATCAATGGTATGTAAATGTTCTCTTTTCTCTGCAGCTTCACCAGCATCTGTTGTTTATTTGACTTTTTAGTAACTATTCTGACTTATATGAGATGGTATCTTGCTGTGGTTTTGATTGGTATTTATCTGATGATGAGTTCTGAGGATTTTTTATATGTATGTTGGTCATTTGTATGTTTATTTCTTCTGTATATGTCTAGATAGCTATTCCAGCACCATTTAAATAAGAATTTCATTCCTCATTGGTTATTTTTGGCGACTTTATTGAAGATTAATTGGCTGCAGGTGTGCAGTTTTATTTCTAGGTTTTCTATTGTGTTCCATTGCTCTATGTGTCTGTCTTGTGCCAAAACCATGCTGTTTTAGTTACTGTAGCCATATAGTATAGTTTGAAGTCAGGTAAGGTAGTGTCTTCAGCTTTGTTATTTGCTTAGGATTGCTTCAGGTATTCAGATTCTTTTATGATTCCACATGATTTTTAGAGTCTTTTTTTTCTAATTCTGTGAAAAATGGCATTGGTAGATGAAGGGAATATTGTTGAATCTGCAGATTGCTTTGGGCAGATGGCTATTTTAAAGGTATTGATTGTTCCAATCTATGAGCATGAAAAGTTTTTCTATTTGCTTCGGTCATCTATGATTTCTTTTAGTAGTGTTTTAGAGTTCTCCTTGTAGAGCTCTTTCACTGTCTTGGTACTATTCCTGTGTATTTTATTTTGTTTTTGGCTATTGTAAATGGGACTGCATCCTTGCTTTGGCTTTCAGATTGGTATGAATAAATGCTACTGATTTTTTTATATAGTATCCTGACACTAACTGAAATTATTTATCAGTTACTGGTGCCTTTTGACAGAGCCTTTAGGGCTTTCTTTGCATAGAATGTTAACATCAGAACAGAGAGATTTTTGACATTTTCTTCCTATTTAGATGTCTTTTATTTTTTTCTCTTGACTGATCATTCTGGCTAACACTTTCAGTATTATATTGAATAGGAATGGTGAGGGTGAGCATCTTTGTCTTGTTCCAGTTCTCAAAAGGAACAGTTCCACTTTTTGCTGGTCCAGTATGATGTTGGATGGCTGAGTTTGTTACAGATGGCTCTTAGTATTTTGAGGTATTTTTGTTTGGTGCCTTGATTATTGAGGAACTTTATGATGAAGCCATGATGAATATTATTGAGAACTTTTTCCAAATCTATTTAAATGATCATGTGGTTTTTATTTTTAATTCTGTTTATGTTGTGATTTATATGTGTTGATTTGCATATGTTGAATCCAACTTGCATCCCCAGAATGAAGACTAATTGTTAATGATAAATTAACTTTTTGTTGTGCTGCTGGATTTTGTTTGCTAGTATTTTGTTGAGAATTGTTGTGTCTATGTTCATCAATGATGTTGGTCTGTAGTTTTATCTTTTATTGTTTACTTGTCAGATTTTGGTATTAGGGTGTGATGCTGGTTTCAGAAAAGAGTTAGAAAGGAATCTTTTCTCAGTTTTTTGAATAGTTTCATTGAATTGGCACCAGATCTTATTTGTAATTTGGCTATGAATCCATCTGGTCCAAGGCTTTTATTGGTTTCTAGGTTTTTATTACTAATTCAATTTCAGCTCTTGATATTGGTCTGTTAGGGTTTCAATTTCTCCCTGAATCAATTAGGAGATTGTGTGTTTCCAGTATGTATTACTTTGTTCTCACACCTCTATAAAGAACTACCCACGAATAAGTAATTTATAAATAAAAGAGGTTTAATCGACTCACAATTCCTAGGGAGGCCTCAGGGAACTTACAGTTATGGCAGAAGGCAAAGGAGAAGCAAGCACCTTCTTTACAAGGCAGGAGGAGAGAGAGAGAATGCAAGAGGGGAAATGCCACACTTTAAAATCATCAACTCTTGTGAGAACTCACTCACTATCATGAGAACAGAATGAGGGTAACCACCCCCATGATCCAATGACCTCCTACCAGGTCCCTCTCTTGACCTGTGGAGATTACAATTTAAGATGAGGTTTGGGTTGGGACACAGAGCCAAACCATATCATTCTGCCCCAAACCCTCCCAACACTCATATACTTTTCACATTTCAAAACAAATCATGCCTCCCCAACAGTCCCCCAAACTCTTAGCTCATTCCAGCAATAACTCACAAATTCAAGTCCAAAATGTCATCTGAGACAAGGCAATCCCATTCTGCCTATGAACTTCTAAAATAGAAAACAAGTTAGTTACCTCCAAAACACAATGGGGGTACAGGCATTGAGTAAATGTTCCTATTTTAAGTGGCAGAAATTGGCCAGAATATAGGCACCACAGGACCCATGCAAGTTGAAACCTGGCAAGGCAGTCATTAAATATCAAATCTCCAAAATAATCTCCTTTGCCTCTGTGTGTCACTTCCAGTTCACACTGATGCAAGGGGTAAACTCCCAAGGCACTGGGCAGCTCTGCCTCTCTCTCTCTGGCTCTGCAGGGTACAGGGCCCACAGCTGCTTTTACAGGCTGACTTTGAGTGCCTGCTGCTTTTCCAGGCATATGGTGTAAGCTGTTGGTGGGTCTACCATTCTGGGGTCTGGAGGATGGTGGCCATCTTCTCACAGCTCTCCTAGAAAGTGCCTCAGTGGGGACTCTGTGTTGTACCTCCAACCCCACATTTCCCCTCTGCATTGCCCTAGTAGAAGTTCTCCGTAAGGACTCCATTCCTGCATCAGACTTCTGCCTAGACATTCAGGCATTTTCATACATCCTCTGAAATCTAGGCAGAGGTCCCCAAACCTCAACACTTGTCTTCTGCATACCCTCAGGCCCAACACGATGGGGAAGCCACAAAGGCTTGGGGCTTGCACCATCTGAAGCAAAGGCCCAAGATGTACCTTGTCACCTTTTAGCCATGGCTGGAGATAGAGTGGCTGGGACATAGGGTGCCATGTCCTGAGGCTGCAAAGAGCAGTAGGGTCCTGGGTTTGGCCCATGAAACCATTTTTCCCTCCTAGGCTTCCAGGCCTGTGATGAGAGGGGCTGCTGTAAAGATCTCTGGAGATGCCCTGAATACATTTTTCTCATTGTCTCAGCAATTAACATTTGGCTTCTCAATACTTATGCAAATTTCTGCAGCCAGCTTGAATTTCTTCCTCCAGAATTGTTTTTCTTCTACCACATGGTCAGGCTGTAAATTTTCCAAACCTTTATATCTGCTTCTCTTTTAAACATAAGCTCCAAATTCAAACCGTCTCTTGGTGAATGCATATAAATGCATGTTTTCAGAAAAAGCCAGGTCACCTTTTGAATGCTTTGCTGCTTAGATATTTCCTTTGCCAGATACCCAAATAATCTCTCTCAGGTTCAAAGTTCCACAGATCTCTAGGGCAGGGGCAAAATGCTGCCAGTCTGTTTGCTAAGGCATAGCAAGAGTGACCTTTGCTGCAGTTCCCAATAATTTCTCAATATCCATCTGAGACCATTTCAGCCTGGACTTCATTGTCCATATCACTATCAGCATTTTGGGCAAAACCATTCAACAAGACTGTAGGAAGTTCCAGACTTTCCCACCTCTTCCTGTCTTTTTCTAATCCCTCCAAACGGTTCAACCTTTGCCAGTTAGCTACTTCCGAAGTGGCTTCTACGTTTTCAGGTCTTTATAGCAATACCTCCACTTCTGGTACCAATTGTCTGTATTAGCCTATTCTCACACTGCTATACATAAATATCAGAGACTGGATAATTTATAAATAAAGGAGGTTTAATTGACTCACAGTTCCATATGGTTGGGGAGAACTCTGGAAACTTAACAATCATGCTGGAAAGCAAAGGAGAAGCAATCACCTTCTTCACAAGGTGGCAGGAGAGAGAGAGAGTGTGAGGGGTGAATTGTCACATTTTAAAACCATCAGCTCTCGTGAGAACTCACTCACTATCATGAGAACAGCATGGCAGAAACTGCTCCCGTTATGCAATCACCTCCCACCAAGTCCCTTTCTCAACACATGGGGATTACAATTTGAGATGAGATTTGGGTGGTTAAACAGACCCAGGCCATATAACAGGAGTATGTCCATTTCCTCTAGATTTTCTAGTTGGTGTACCTAATTGTCTCTGAGCACCTTTTGTATTTCTGTGCGATCAGTTATAATGTCATCTTTGTTATTTCTGCTTATTTGGATCTTTTTTTCCTTTTTTTCTTTATTATTCCAGTAGGTGATCAATTAATCTTGTTTATTTTTTCAAAGACCCAACTTTTGGTAACCTTGATTCTTTGTATGGATTTTTGGTCTCAATTTAGTTCATTTCTGCTGTAATTTTAGCAATTTATTTTCTTCTGTTTGCTTTGGGGTTCTTTTGTTCTTTCTTTTCTAGCCCCTCCAGGTGTGATAATTGATTGTTAATATGATATTTTTCTAATTTTTTGAGGTATTCATTTAGTGCTTTAAACTTTCTTCTCAACTCTGCTTTTGCTGTATCCCAGGGATTTTGGTATGTTGTGTCTTTGTTATTCATTTCAGATAAGTTTTTGATTCTTGCCTTAATTTTGTGGTTTACCCAAAAGTCATTCAGGACCAACTTGTTTAATTTCCATGTAACTGTGTGGTTTTGAGAGATCTTCTTGATATTAATTTCTAATTTTATTTCACCTTAGTCCAAGGGTATGGTTGGTATGATTTTGATTTTTTTGAATTCATTGAGACTTGCTTTATGAGTATGTGGTCAGTTTTGGAGTATTTTCTGTGTGCAGATGAGAAGAATATATATTCTGTGGTTGGTGGATAGAGTGTTCTGCAGATGTCTATTAGGTCCAGTTGGTCAAGTGTCTAATTTATGTCCAGAAATTATTTGTTAATTTATTGCTAGATCTATCTAATGCTGTCAGTGCTGAAATCCTGTGCTATTACTGTGTGACTTGCTAATTCTTTTCTTGGGTCTAGAAGTACTTGTTTTATGAATCTAGGTACTCTCATGTTGAGTGTATGTATATTTTTGATAGTTAATTCCTCTTGTTGAATTTGAGCCCTTTTTCTTTATGTAATGCAGTTTTTTTGTCATTTTTTACTGTTGTTATCTTAAAGTATGTTTTATGTACTATAAGAAGACAGACATCTGCATTTTTCTATAACTCTTTACTTTGAGCCTAGGATTGTCATTACATATGAGTTGGTTCTCTTGAAGACAGCACAGAACGAGTCTTGTTATTTTAATCCAACTTGCCAGTCTATACCTTTCAAATGGGGAGTTTAGACCATTTACCTTCAAAGTTAACATTAATATGTGAAGTTTTGATCCTATTGTGAAGTTGTTAGCTGGTTGCTTTGTAGTTTCTATTTTGTGGTTACTATATAGGTACTGTGGTGGGCTATGCATTTAAGTGTGTTTTTGGTGGTAGCAGGTATTGTTCATTTGCTTCTATGTTTAAAACTCCCATAAGGATCTCTTATAAGGCTGATCTTGTGGTAATGGATTGCCTTGGTGCTTGCTTATCTGGAAAAGATTTTATTTCTCCTTTGCTGATGAAGCTTAGTTTGGTGGGATGTTAAATTTTTTATTGCAATTTCTTTTCTTTAGAATGCTAATAAATGGTCCCTAGTCTTTTCTGGCTTCTAACGTTTCTGCTGTGAAGCCTGCTATTAGCCTGCTGTGTGTGATCTGGTCTTTTTCTCTAGCTGCATTGAAAAATTTTTCTTGAATGTTGACCTTGGTGACTATATGCCTTGGTGATGTTTACTTTGTATAGTTTCTTGCAAGTGTTCTGTGGATTTTTTTCTATCTGGATGTCTACCTCTATAGCAAGATTAGGGAAATTTTCATGAATTATCCCATCAATTATCTTGAATTCTTTCCTCAAATATCCAGTTTCCTTGGTTGTTTATTTTTTCCCTTCTCTCACAGGTATGCCAGTAATTTGTAGATTTAGCCACATTACATAATCCTATATTCCTGTAAGATTCTGTTCAATTTTTTGTTTATTTTTATCTGTGTTAGTTTGAAACTCTGGTGTTCAAGCTCTGAAGTTATTTCTTCTGCCTGATCCAATCTGTTGTTAAAGCTTTCAAGTGTGTTTTGAAATTTTGTAAGTTTCTCAATTTAAAAATGTCTGGTGATTTTAAGATTTTTATCTTTTTCTTCATTTTCTGGATTTCTTTAGAAGTTTCTTTGTATTGATTTTCAAACTTTTCTTGGATCTCATTGAGCTTTTTTGTAATCTATGCTTTGAATTCTTTTCTGTTATTTATGAGTTTCCATGTTAGTTAGGGACCGTTGCTGGATAACTAATGCCATTCTTTGATGACGTCGTTGCATTTGGATTTTTCATGGTGCCAGTATTATTGCACTGGTTCCTTCCTAAATATGTAATTATTATCATACTGGTAGAATCTTTTTTTACTTTTTCCCCTGTACTAATATCTCTATATATATTTTTTCCCTTTCCCTTTCCATCCCTACCTATGGGGTGTGACTGTAGAGAATGCTGAGTAGATTATTTTGGCTTTGCTTCTGCAGCCCTGTGCACTTCTGTCAGTAGGTTTTATATTGGGCTGTGCAGTTTGACCCACCAGCCAGCAGATGGCGCATATAGGTAAGAGCCGGCTTTGTCGCTGTAGATGGGTATATACTTTATTCTTGTTTACTGTGAGTAACCCTCTTTTGCCTCAAGCAATGGGCTGTTTCGTGGAATGCACAGTGGTCTGAGTTCCCTTCTCATCCTTAGGAGGGCAAGGCCCACGATGAGGGCCTAGACCTGGCAGGTCTGCCTACAGGTCCCCCGATGGCAGGCAAAATCACCAACACCAAGGGAGAATCCAAAGTAGCCACCAAGCCCCCAGAGGATTGTCTAAGAGTAGAGCTGGGAAGCCTTCTCAGCCCCAGGGTCTCTGCATAGGAATGGGGCAGCCTAAACTACTAGTCTTTGAGATTGTTTCAGGTGCCTGGAGATCTTCCTGAGCGTCAAATGTTAAGTGGCCCTCTGCACCAAGATCTTTGCACAGGAGAGGTAGGCCACTCAGGCTGCTGGTCCAAGTGAACTAGTGCTCCGAATTCCTGGAGATCTGCCTGGGCATGAAGCAGAGAAGGCCTTCCTGCACCAAGATCTCTGCACATGAAGGGTGGGTTAGCTCATCTTGCTGAACCAGGTGAACGTGTGTTCTGAATATCTGAAAACCTTCCTGGGTGTGGAGTGTAGAGAACTTCTCTGCACCAGGATCTCTGTACAGGAGAAATGTGGTGACTCAGGTTGCTGAACCAGGCAAGTAGGTTCTCTGAATGCCTGGAGATCTGCCTAGGTGTGGAGTGGAGAGAGCCCCACTACACAACGATCTATGCCCAGGAAGGGTGGGGCATCTCAGGCTGCTGAGCCAGGCAAACATTTGCTCTGAATGCCTGGGTGTGGAGGGGCGAGGTCCTGACTGTCCCACAGTCTGTTTCCACGAGGAGTAGGGCATCTCAGACTGCTGATCCAGGCAAGAAGTTACTCCAAGTGCCTGGATTTCTGCTTGCAGGTGGACTAGAGAGGGCCCTGCTGCATCACTGTCTCAGGAGAGCCGGCTGGGGTGCCCTGCAGTGGCACACACAGACTGGTTGCAGGTTGCCTACCTGACGCTGGCTACAAGTGTCATTGCCCAGGAGAAACTACCACTGTAGCAGCTCTCCTGCCTCAGGCCTGTGACGGGGGAGAGCACAATTTCAGCACTTAAATTTCCCGATGCGCTTTCCACAGGTCTGGCTGTGTAAGTCTCTACCCTGCTCCAGATTAGGTACTCCAATCTCTGGCCCAAGACTGAAATGACTGAGCAGCCATGCTGCCGAGTCACCAAAAGATGTGTAATTGTGTATGTGCCTGAATTTAAAATGGTGTGCTGCTCTTGATCCTGCGTCTGGGAAAATGTCTGCAGCTCTTCCAGGTGCCTTTTCCTCACAGTGTCTCCAAGCCTCTCTGCAAGTTAGCTCCAGGGCTTGAAAGAAACAACATGCTCTCCCTTGGCCTGAGTTGCTTGGATCCCCACTGGAAAAGTGAGTCACAGCCGGAGGGTCTCCGCCTGTCTCCTGGGCTTTACTCACTCGGCCAGACACTTAACGGAGGCTGTTTACCCATGTTCTTCTCCCCATGACCTGGAGTTTCCTTCAAAAATCTAGTGGATTCCCATTTTCCTTTTTGACTTAAAGCTCACAGAGTTTATCTTTATGGACTATCACGCTATTTCCAATTAGCTGAGACATGCTAAAAGCCTCAAATCTATAATCTTGAAGGAAAACTACAATTTTAATAGTACTATTTATTATGAAAGAAAGAGACAAAGAAAGGTAGCAGTACAGTGTAGTAAAATAAAAATGATATTTGAAATTTCAGATGTGGATTTGAATGTGAAATTAGACGTTTCTGAACACATCAACTTGAGAGGTTGTTGTATGTTTCTTCCACTTGTTCTACTATAAATGGGGGTATATTATATTATTAAGAGTGCCATAACATAATAGCACAGCCTGGGTAGCTTAAACAACTGAAATTTATTTTCTCACAAATCTGGAGGCTAAAAATCCAAGATTAAGGTGTCAGCAGGTTTACTTTTCTCTGAGGCCTCCCTCTTTGACTTTTATATTGCCAACCTTTCCCTTTTTCCCCATATGGTTTATTTGTCTCTGTTGTCTGTATCCTGATACCCTCTGCATAAGAAAAGGACACAAGTCATATTGGATTAGGGCCCGTGCTAATGACCCCATTTTAACTTAGTTACCTCTTCAAAGACCCTATCTCCAAATACAGCCACATCATTATGTATTGGGCATTAGGGCTTCAACATTTGAATTTGGAGAAACAATGCAACCCATACATGGGAAAATGACATTTATCTCATATGATTTTTGTGATGAACACAGAATAGTGTGTTTATTCATTCCTAGTGTTGGAACGGTGTGTTATTTATAGCTTTGGGGATATGATCTATAAAGCAGCTAACAATATTTTTCGTACATATTTGGGTGGATTTGTGTTTTCATTTGTCTTGGATAACTTCCAATAAGCAAAAATGCCAGGTAGCATATTAAATTCATATTTAAATTAAGATACTGCTAAAGTATTTCCAAAGTGTCTGTACCAGTTTGTATTCCCATCAGCAGCATTTGGAAGTTTAATTTGGTCTACTTCTTTGCCAGTACTTGATACCGTTTTTTTTTAATGTTAGCCATTGTAGTGAATATGTAGTGACATATAATTTTGATTTTTGAATTTGCAATTATATGATAACTAGTGATGTTGGCTTTTTTTAATGTGATTATTGGCCATTTGCATAGCTTCTTTGGAAAAATGGTCAAATCTTTTGGGCTTTTTGGTGTGTGTTAATTGGGTTGTTTGTCTTTTATTATTAAATAATATTAGTTCCTTAGATGTCTGTATACAAGTCAATTAAAAGATACATGTTTGTGAAAAAGTTTCTCCCACTCTGCAGCTGGTCAATTTGTTTGGTTTTTGTAACTATGCCTTTTGAAGGACAAAAGATTATAAACCTAAGGTCTATTTTACCTTTTTTTCTCTCTATACATAGGATTTATGTTGCCTAGTTTTAAAATAAAAATAACTTTGCTTCACCAAATATCACAAATATTTATTCCTATTTTCTCCTGGAATTTTGATAGTTTTAGTTTTTACATTTAGGTAAAAGAAACTTTGAGTTAGATTTTTGTATATGGTTTGAAGAGAGTCATTGTTGATTATTGTCTATTCAGTTATTCCATACAATTTATAGAAAACCTCTTTTCTGATTGAATTACTTAGAAAGCTTTATACATTTTTCCATCTATTTCTCCTACGTATATTATAAACAACATAAGATAGTGTTACTTTTTTTTTAATAGCATATGCTTATCAGGAACTAAGATATTATTAATAGAGAAGAAAGTCAAACATATTATTTTCCATTTACTCAGATATTTTTTATTGTAAAACTCTTCTTTCTTTTCTGAGGAGTGGTTTCCATTTCACACATGTTTTTCTTCTGTTCTTAGACGCCTTCCTGCATTGTTTCCTACAGTTCAGGTCTGATGAAAATTGATTCTCTTACTTTTCTTTATCTGAAAATATCTATAAGAACTCCTCTTTCTTGAATGATATTTTAGGTGAATATAGGATTCTTTAATTACAGATTTTTTTTTAAAAAAAAGAAAGCTGGAGATGTTCCACTCTCTTCCCTTCTTCATGAATTTTGATGAAAAGTTAGCAATTAAGCAGATTGTTGTTCCTGTATATCTAACATGTCATTTTTCATTTGTCACTTTCAATATTTGTTCTTTATCTCTGGCATTCAGCAGTCTGAATATGATGTTCCTGAGCTTGCGCTTCCTTCTGTTTATTATGGTTGGTATTTGCTCAATATCTTGGATTTAGAAATTTCCATATCTTGCCAAATTTGGAAAACATGTAGAGAATAGTATCTTCACCTTGTTTTTGCTCCATTTGTTAAAACTGTTTTCTTTGTGATACCCTAATTATGCAATGTCCAAGGACCATTTGCTATAATCTAACAGGTCTTTATTTTTTATATTTTTCCTGTTTGCTATTTACTTGGATCCTTAATATTAATCTATCTTCAATATACTTTCTCTTTATTCTGCCATTTTATTTGGCTATAAAATTTCATCTTTTTCCCCAGAAACTGCATTGCCCAGTTCTAGATTTTCCATTTTCATTGTTTCTAACTCTCAGCTCAAATCTATTTATCTGTTGAGATTTTTATTAATCATGCTTTATTTTCATGTATTGCACATAGTTATAACAGATTCTTTTAAATCCTTGCAATTTAGTTGAAATATGTGGTTCATCACATGTTCTTGGCTGAGTTTCATGTTATCCTCTCTGGCCCTTTCCCTTCCAGGGTTCCTCCACTCTTTTCAGTGTTCATGGTATACAATCCTTTCTTTCCCCATGCAAGGATGATTATTTCCACAAGTGTCTCCAACACATTTTTGCATGCATCGTGAACTGCTAGCTACAGGCTAAAATCTTAAATGGGAGGAGTCCTTAGATATATAGTTCTCTATATGCTCTCCTTCACATACTCAGTCCCCAAAGGGCACTGTCTTCTTCTGTTCCTTTTCCAGTACAACGAGTCCTCGATGACATCATTTTCATTCAATGTTGTTTTATTATAATGTTGATGAGAAAAAAAATGTCATTTCTAGCTAGGGCCACTGTCTGCCTGGAGTTCGCATGTTCTCCCTGTGTGTATGTGAGTTTCCTTCAGGTACTCTGGTTTCCTTCCAACTGCCAAAGATGTGCATATTAGATGAATTGCTGTGTCTTCATTGTTCCAGTCTGTGTGAATGTATTTTTGTGTATGAGTGCTGCTGTGATTAAATACAGCCTTGGCCAGGGTGGTTTCCACTCAGAGCCCTGAGATGCTATAGGCACTTGCCACTCACAACCCTGAACTGGACTAAGCATGTTGGAAAGTGAATGACTGAATAAAAAAGAATAATTGTAAAATAAATATTTGCCGTAAACAATAATCATACAAATGCATGATAATAAACAATGTGGTCTAAAAACTTTCATTGAACCACCGTGTTTTGTTATGGTTTTTGAACTGCTTGGAAGTAGGACATGCTGCTTACAATTTTCACCTTGCAAATATTTATTGCTTGATTTAACCCACCACCACTATGACCACCATCACTTACTAATTCACCAAAAATTGGGTCAATTCTTATTTTATTTGTTTTCATTAATCTTTCTCAAATGCATAGATAGCTCACATTTATTTCATGTTTAATATTAGAAGTGACTTTTATCTTTATGTAGAAGTTTGGTGATTGTTGTGACCAGAAATATGCCATAGGAACTTAATAGTTTTTTATATCTATTAGTATAGGGTAAAATTTGATTCCTTATACATCGTTCCTTTTTAATTCACAGTTTCCAAGAACATATCAATGCTATAAAGGACTTACTATACTTTCAGGTAACTGTTTTTATATTATATTTCAGTTGTTTTTCTGCAGGGAGTATTCCAATACAGTCATATCTATTGTAGTCAAATGTAGAAGTTACATAAAGTATTTTTTGATATCTGAATTTTGTGTGCTAATAAATGCAGAACATTATTACAGCTACATAAATAACCAATTATTAACAGTCAACTACTGACTATACTAAGGTATGACTGAACAAGGGAGGGGATCATTCTCCAGATGTGCTAAGTTGTAGAAACAATTAATTTGGGCTAAATTAGATTAATAGTAAAAATATTGCGGCAAAACGAAGAATTTTCAGACTACAAGGTTTTTGGATACTGGAAATAAAAGCCATGATAGGATCTAAGACTTCTAGATTATTTTAAGCATAGAATACAGAATAGTCTGCAGTCAGGTAGTTGGTGTAGTTTTGGGATGGTGATGGTAGTGACAGTGATGATGGTAAAAGTTGTAACAATGCTGGTAGTGATGATTATGTCATTAGTGGTGGTGGGAATAGTAGTATTGGGGTGCTGACTAAGGTAGAAGTGGTAATGGAAATGTTGTAATGATAATGATGTCAAAATTTGGGAAAATCTATTTGAAGAATAGATTAGATAACAAGTTTCACAAGGGGATGAACATTCTTCCTTTTTCTAACATTGTGAAAATCATTCTCTTAAAAAAACGAAATGGTATTTTAATCTCAGTTTAAATAATCTTCAAAATGTAGTTGAGCCTCATTTAACCAATTTGATGTTTCCCATGAAGAATTGTTTATTTTTTAAGCTCCCACAAAGTTGTGGAAACGTGCACTCCCAAAACCAAAAGCATGTTACTCAATAAAACTATATCTGCAATTCTTTACTGGCTATGATCCTATAGCATTTTGTTCATATTTTATAATACTTACAATGGTGAAGCACATTTATTCATTTATGTAAATTATTTGAGAATGAGGATGATGCTTATTTTTTCACTTATTTATATTTTCAAAAAGTTTATTTGAGTACACAGTAAGTGTGTATATTTATGGTGTACCTGAGATCTTTTGATACAAGCATGCAAAGCATAATAATCATGTCATGAAAATGGGGTATACATTCTTTCAAGCATTTAACCTTTGTGTTACAATCCAATTATACTCTTCTAGTTATTTTTAAAATGTACAATTAAATGTACAATTAAATTATTATTGACTATAGTCACTCTGTTATGTTACAAACCCTAGCTTTTATTCATTCTTTCTAGTCTTTTGTACCCATTAACTATCCCTAATTCTCCCCCTACTCCATATCCTACTACCCTTCCCATCCTTTGGTAATGATCCTTCTTACTCTCTATCTCCACAAATAAGAACATGTGATATTTGTCGTTTTGTGCTTGGCTTATTTCACTTAGCATAATTACCTCCAGTTTCATGCATGTTGTTGGAACTGACAGGGTCTCATTCATTTTTTATGGCTGAATTATACTCCATTATGTATAAGTACCACATTATCTTCATTCATTCATCTGTTGATGGATGCTTAACTTGCTTCCAATCTTTGCTCCTCTGAATAGTGCTGCAAAAATCATGGGAGTGCAGATACCTCCTCAATATACAGATTTCCTTTCTTTTGGGTATATACTCAGCAGCAGGATTGCTGGAACATGTGGTAGTTCTATTTTTAGTTTTTTGAGGAATCTCCAAACTGTTCTCCATAATGGTTATAGTAATTTACATTCCTACCAACAGTGTTTGAGGCTTTCCTTTTTTCCATATTTTCTCCAGCATTTGTTATTGCCTGTCTTTTGAATAAAAGTCATTTCAACTGGGATAAGATGATATCCCCCTGTAGTTTTGATTTGCATTTCTCTGATAATTCATGATATTGAGCACCTTTTCATATGCCTGTTTGTCATTTGCATGCCTTCTTTTGAGAAATGTCTAATCAAAGCATTTGCCCATTTTAAAATCAGACTATTAGATTTGTTTTCTATAGAGTTGTTTGAACTCCTTATGCCCTCTGAAATTAATCCCTAGTCAGATTGGTAATTGGCAAATGATTTCTCCCATTCTGTTGCTTGTCTCTTCACTTTCTTGATTGTTTCCTTTGCTGTGCAGAAACTTTTAAACTTGATATAATCCCATTTGTCCATTTTTGCCTTGGTTGCTTGTGCTTGTGAGTACTATTCAAGAAATTTTTGCCCAGACCAATTTCCTAGAGAGTTTCCTCAATGTTTTCTTGTAGTAGTTTCATAGTTCAAGGTCTTAGATTTAAGTCTTTAATCCATTTTGATTATATTTTTGTATATGGTAAGAGATAGCGTTCTAGTTTCATTCTTCTGCTCATCCAGTTGTCCCAGCACCATTTATTGAAGAGACTTTCCTTTCCCCAGTGTATGTTCTTGGCACTTTTATCGAAAACAAGTTCACTGTGAATGTGTGGATTTGTTTCTTGGCTATTATGTTCCATTGGTCTGTGTGTCTGTTTGTATGTCAGTACCATGCTATTTTGAATTCTGTAGGTCTGTAGTACAATTTAAAGTCAGGTTATGTGAATCCTCCAGTTCTGTTTGTTGTTGTTACTGCTCAAGATTGTTTTAGCTATTCTGAGACTCTTGTGGTATTTTGATAGGGATTGCATTGAATCTGTAGGTTGCTTTGGGTAGTTTGGAAATTTTAGCAATATTACTTCATTCTAACATGTGAATATGAAATATTTTTCCATTATTTTGTGTTCTCTTCCATTTCTTTCATCAGTGTTTTTCAGTTTTCATTATAGAGATCTTTCACTTCTTTGGTTAAATTAATTTCTAAGTATTTAATTTTATGTTTAACTATTATAAATGGTATTAATTTTTATATGATTTTCATATTGTTTACTGTTGGCATGTAGTAATGCTTCTGATTTCTGTATGTTGTTTTGTCCCTTGCAACTTTAGTGAATTCATTTAGCAATTATAATAGTTTTTTTTTTTAGTGGAACATTTATGTTTTTCCAAATATAAGATCATATCATCTGCAAACAAAGATAATTTTACTTCTTTCTTTTCTATTTGGATGGCCTTGTTTTCTTTCTCTTTTTTGATTGCTCTAGCTAGGACTTCCAGCACTGTTTTGAATAGCAGTGGTGAACGTGGGCATCCTTGTCATTTTTCAGGTTTTAGAAAAAAATATTCAGGTTTTCCCCATTCAGTATGATACTAGCTGTGGGTATATAATATATGACTTCTTATCTTGAGGTATGTTTCTTCTATGCCAATTTTGAGGGATTTTATAGTGAAGGGATGTTAAATTTTATCAAATGAATTTTCAGCATCAGTTGAAATGATCATATGGATTTTCTTCTTCATTCTGTTGATATGATGTATCACATTGATTTGCCTATGTTGAACTATCCTTGCATCACTGAGATGAATGCCACTTGGTCTTGATGAATGATCTTTTTAATGTGTTGTTGAATTTGCTTTGCTACTAGCATTGTGTTGAGGATTTGTACATCAAAGTTCACCAGGAACATTAACATGTAGTATTTTCTATTGATGTGTCTTTGTCTGGTTTTGGTATCAGAGTAATACTGGCCTCATAGAATTTGTTCGGAAATATTTCCTTCTTTATTATTTGAAATAGTTTGAGTAGGATTGGTATTAGTTCTTTTTAAAATATTTGTTAGAATTCAATGGCGAAGCCATCAGGTCCCAGGCTTTTCTTTACTCGGAGAACTTTTATTACAGCCTTGATCTCATTATTAGTTATTGGTCTCTCAAGATTTTGGATTTCTACATGGTTCGATATTGGTAGGTTGCATCTGTCTAGGAATTTATCCATTTCCTCCAGATTTTCCAATTTATTGACATATCTTTGCTCACAGTACCCACTAATGATCCTTGGAATTTCTGTGGTGTCAGTTGTAATGTCTTCTTTATCATCTCCGATACCTTATTATTTTGGTCTTCTCCCTTGTTTTCTTTATTAGTCAACTAAAGGTTTGCCAATTTTGTTTACCTTTTTAAAAAACAGGTTTTTTTTTAAATTGAATCTTGGTATTGATTTCATTTATAATTCATTAATTTTGCCTCTTATTATTTCTTTTCTTCTACTAATTTTGGGTTTATTTTGCTCTTGCTTTTCTAATTTTTTAAGATGCATCAAGGTTATTTATTTGAAGTTCTTTTTTGACATAGGCACTTAGAGCTATAAATTTCCCTCCTAGTATTGCTTTCCCTGAATCTCATAGGGTTCAGTATGTTATGTTTCCCTTATCATTTGTTTCAAGAAATTTCCCATTTTCTTATGTCTTCATTAACCCACTGGTTATTCAGGAGCATGTTTTCAAATTTTCATATGTTTGTATACTTTTCAAAATTCCTTGTCTTATTAATTTCTAGTTTTATTCCATTGTGGTTAGAAAAGATGCTTAATATTATTTCAATTTTTAAAATGTTTAAGACTTGTTTTGTGATTTAATGTATGGTCTACCCTTGCTAATGATCCGTCTGCTGAGGAGAAGAAGGTGTACTCTTCAGCCATTGGATGAAATGTTCTATAAATGTCTATTAGGTCCATTTATTCTATCATGCATATTAAGTCAGATGTTTCTTTGTTGATTTTTGTTGTCTAGGAGATCTGTTCAGTGCTAATGGTAGGGGGTTGATGTCTCCAGTTATTAATGTATTGAAGTTTCTCTCTGTCTTTTGCTCTAATAATGTTTACACATCTGGGTGCTACCGTGTTGGGTGCATATATATTTAAAATTGTTATATCCTCTTGCTCAACTGACTACTTTATCATTATATAATGACTTCCTTTGTTTCTTACTTTTTTTTATTTCTCAGAATCTATTTTGTTTGATATAAGTATAGCAACTCCTGGTTTTGTTTTGTTTTGTTTTGTTTTTTACTTCCGGTGTTATGGGATATCTTTTTCCATCCCTCTATTTTCAGTGTGTGTTTGTGTTTGTATGTGAAGTGTATTTCTTGTAGAAAAACGATCATTGACTTTTGTATTTTTTATCCATTTAGCCACTCTTTGTATTTTTATTGTAGAGTTTAGTCCATTTACATTAAATACTATTATTGATATGTATGGACTTACTTCTGTCATTTTGTTATTTTTTGTTGTTTTGTGGCCTTCTCTTCATTTAGTCCTTCCTTCGTGTCTTCCTTTTAGTGAATATTTCTCTGATGGTAGGATTTAATTTCTTACTTTTTATTTTCTGTGTATCTATTGTATCTTTTTCACTTTGAGGTTACCATGAAGTTTATGAATGCTATCTTATAACCCGTTTTTTAAAGTGATGACAATTTATCACTGACTGCATAAACATACTAACAAACACGTGATAAGAGAACTAATAAAAATTCTACACTTCAACTTTGTCTCCCCAGTCTTTAACTTTTCGTTTCTTCTCTCTGTTTTATTGCACTGTCCATGTCTTGTAAAGTTGTCATAGAATTTTTTTTGGTTTATCTTTTAGTCTTTCTACTTCAGAATAGTTTACATACTACATGTACTATATAATAATATTCTGGTTTTGTCTGTGTGCTTGCAATTACCAGTGAGTTTCGTACCTTCAGATAATTTCTGCTTGCTCGCTAACATACTTTTTTTTTTTTTTTAACAGATTGAAGAACTCCCTTTAGCATTTCTTGTAAAACTAGTATAGTGTTGATGAAATCTTTCAGGTTTTGTCTGTCTAGGAATATCTTTATTTCTTATTCATACTTAAAGAATATTTTTACTGGATACTCTTTGTTCTCTTCTGTTTAAGCAGAAGTAAGGAGTCACTTTCATTGCAGTGGGATACACTGCCTGGGGTTGCAGGAGTGGTAATGGGAAAACTCCCTTAGCTGCCTTTGCTATTGTCTCCCTAGGTCACATGCCACTCTAATCCACTCACTCTGAGCCAAGCCCAGCACTAGCAGTTGCCTATGAATTGTAGTCCTTATGTCCTAGACTGCTTTTCAAGTTTACCTAGGACGCTAGAGCACTTTGGCCCTCAGTGCCAAGACATTCAAGTTCCAACCATTGACATATTCAATTCTCATCTGGCTAGATATGGCCTAAATGTCCCCTCCATGTGTGGGCACTGGTTAAGCCCAGCACATCTTTGCTGTCTGCTGTGACAGAGCAGCACTGAGTTCAATGCAAAACCCCCCAGTCACTGTGCTCTCCCTCCCCCAAGTACAAATTCTTCTCTCCACCACATGGCTGCTACCAGGGGATGGGGAAAGGGTGCTATTGGTGATTTAAGATTCTATTTCTTAGCCCCTTCAATAGCTCTTTCAGTGATATGAAGTTAAAACCAGGTACTGTGATTGCTTACCTGATTTTTGACAGTGTTTTCTGTGTGCTGATAGTTGTTAAAATGTGGTGTTCTTGATGGAGGCATAAATGATGTAGGCTTCTGTTCTGCAATCTTTCTGTGTCCTCCAGGACTACTATGCTTTGTATTACCATACAGAGTAATTTGAATAATGATGAAATAGAAGGTTTGGAATTTTAACCACTTTTTGCAGTGTATAGATGCACAAACCACCATAGTACATGTAAACTTATGTAGCAAACCTGCAAATTCTGCACATGTATCCCAGAACTTAAAGTAAAATTTTAAAAATGTTAAATTTCTTACTAAATAAATGAAAAAGCTCTAATAATACTGGATCACCTAGAAGTGTATTACAAAATCTTTAAAAGAGCTTCCTCTCTACCTTTACCAACTCAATATTCCTCAACAATCTGTATAGCCAAAATAAATAAAGGCTGATGCCTCCAAGTTTGGTTCACATGTCTTTCCTCTGATAATCTTGGGGCATTAGCACACAGAAAACTTTGAATTACTTAGATATGAGAGTCCTATGATGCTGAAGTGGAAAACCAGGAGCCACTTATAGGACCACTATGGATTATTCATTTCTCTTTACCAGCTCACCTTCTATAGACAGAGACACGTAGGAGTAATAATCATAGGATTTATGGACCTCCTTTTTCCTTCCTAATATAGGGATGTCTTTTCCTCTGTCTTTCTTTCTGCTTTTTTTTTCCCCTCACTGTCTTCTACTTTAGAACAAATTCTCACTCCGAGATCTCAAAAATAATAGTAACAGGTATCCTAGAGGGAAAGTTTTTTTTAGAAACTCTTATTTTATTTTCTACTTGTTATATTCCTTTCACTGAGCCAGTACAAAATATGGCTACCTGCTCTAAATGAAGCATATTTGGAAGTGTAGAAATATGCAGAGGAACAAACTACTAATAGAACCTTAATAAATCATTCTTCTGCCTACTGAGTGAATATTTGTGAAATCAAGGACAATAAAATTAGTTTAGAGATGGAGAAAAATTCTAATTTTCTTTAAATTGGGTGATATTTAGAAAGAAAAAATCCGGCATTTTCAAGAGTTCTCATAGTTCTCTACATTGTCAATCATGTGTTATTTTTGTTAAACTTTCAGAAGTCCCTTATAGTTACTCATGTTTAAAAATAAGACTGAATTTATTCAAATTTGGCAGAAGAGGGTGGGTTTAGGAGTCCAGTTGATCTCTCCACACCATACTGTGTTATAGAGTAATCTGGTGGGAAGTTAAATCATTTCTGGACTGGTGAAAGAAAAGAAAAATAAAAGAAATTTAGGCTGGACTGAGAGGTGCTGGGGCTTTAAACGAGTTTCAAAATTAGGAAAGTGATGATCTTATCTCACATTCCATATCTTATCATACCCTCTTATTTGTATTTCTTAATGCAACCTGCAAGCCAAATTACTATTTAATGGATACACTTAGTTCATTACTGTATGTTAAAGTAGAACAAAATTCCTCTAGCCTCTATCTTATTCTTAAGAGAAATAACACTATTTCAACTCAGCGAGTTTTAGGAAAATACCAAATTTTTTTCTGATTAGTTCTGTGCCTTTTTGTCCTGATAGTATTCAAAATAAATTGAATCCATGTGCTGATCTGTAGCACACATCAAACTCCTTAGTTAGCAGGATTTAAATTACTTCAAATATGTCTCTAGGGTGGATCTCAATTGAATTAACAGCCAGGTCCCTACCAAATAATCTCTTGAAAGGCGACGAAATCTTTCTTTGTGAAATGGCTTCTCTGACAAATGTCTGTCTAAAGGACTGCTACTCAAATTTAATGTGCGTATAAAACACACAGAGATCTTGATTAAATGTGGATTTTAGGCCAAAAATTTAAAGCTTCTGTTTCAGTAGGCTTGGAGTGGGACCCAGCTCTCTGTGTTTTTAACTAGGCCTCAGGTGATTCGGAGACAAATGCTTTGTCTATTCGAGCATCTGCCTTATGTGATATTTAAGAGATGTTCCTCTATCCTTTTTCAATCACATTAAGAAGATGCTTGTTTCTTATTTTCTTTTCTCCATCACCTCTTCATTTTTTCCCACAGAAAACATGGAGAAACCTAAAACCTGGTTTTCATTTTTTTCAATCTCGTATATTTTAGATGGTTTTGTTTTTACAAGGCACTTAAGCTTTTCTTTTCTACCTTCATTTTCCTCAAAATGTTCTATGCTACTACCAGAAATTTATTATTTCCCTAATTAAGCAATGTATAGAGTTCTGAATTCACTATGATAAATAATTGATAGTTAAGTGGAGTATATATATACACACGATTTTTACAAATAAATATTAATCACTACAAAAGAAGGAAAATATACAACCAGTAACTTAAGCTTCTTTATTAAAAATTCAATATTTCTGAGACCTCTGTTCTGTTCCATTGGTCTATGTATCTGTTTTGGTGCCAGTACCATGCTGTTTTGGTTACTGTAGCCTTATAGTATAGTTTGAACTCAGGTAGCATGATACCTCCAGCTTTGTTCTTTTTGCTTAGGATTATCTTGGCTATACAGGCTCTTTTTTGGTTCCATATGAAATTTAAAGTAGTTTTTTTCTAATTCTGTGAAGAAAGTCAATAGCAGCCTTATGGGGATAGCATTGAATCTATAAATTACTTTGGGCAGTATGGCCATTTTCATGATATTGATTCTTTCTATCCATGAGCATGGAATGTTTTTCCATTTGTTTGTGTCCTCCACTATTTCCCTGAGCAGTGGTTTGTACTTCTCCTTGAAGAGGTCCTTGACATCCCTTGTAAATTGTATTCCTAGATATTTTATTCTCTTTGTAGCAATTGTGAATGGGAATTCACTGATAATTTGGCTCTCTGTCTATTATTGGTGTATAGTAATGCTTGTAATTTTTGCACATTGATTTTGTATCCTGAGACTTTGCTGTAGTTGCTTATCAGCTTAAGGAAATTTTGGACTGGGGCGATGGGGTTTTCTAAATATACAATCATGTCATCTGCAAACAGAGACAATTTGACTTCTTTGTCTCCTGTTTGAATACCCTTTATTTCTTTCTCTTGCCTGACTGTCCTGGCCAAAACTTCCATCTGAATGGTTTGTAGAAAAAATTATATTGATCTTACCCACATTATTTGAAAGTTGAAAATACTATTTAGTTTATAAGATAGCACTCCACTTGTCAGAATAACCGTTAAATTTCTCAAGTCATAACTACCATTTATCCTCAATCTCTTAACTTGAGCCAAACTGCACTTTTTTCTCCCACCTCAGAACCTACTCATAGTCACTGTTTATTAAAACACCAATGTTTCCCTCCAGTCACATGACTACCCTCTTACTCCTTTTGGAACTGTGCTGTAAATTTTTATATATATATTACACAGACCTTTAAAAACAATCAAATCATCTCTATTCCAGATCATTCTGTGCCATCTTTACTTTTTATAGTATATATTGTCCCTTGTGTTTATTTTTATTTTTTAATATCTGTTTTCTTTACCCCATCATGGGAGTTCCATGAGAGTTGAAAGTTTCCCTTTACTGCTATTTCCTCATTGCCTAAAATAGTGCTTGTCACACAGTGAAAGTTCAATACCTAATCAGTAAATGGTGACAGAATGACTGGCAATTGTTTATGCACTAGAAAGGTTTTATGTTACAATGTCACAGAGCTCATGGACGAAGCCTCTGACTTGATACATATATTAAGGTAACAGCAATAAAACGTTTATTATGAGCATATTGAATTAATGTCTGTCTTTACCTCAAGCTCTATTTGTGCAATATAATAATTCAATTAAATGCTTTTCTTTCTACATTGCCTTAATGCCAATTTTATCTTACTGTAACTAAGAAATACAGTGAATATAATATGTAAATAATGAATGCTTAGATTATTATTTTAGAATATATTTCTCAAATTGGTTTTGTGCTTTGTCTCCGGTAACACAGACAACACTAAAATTATTATATTCCAAAGAAGCTGCGCTTTTAACTTTAACGTAGTCTTAAAAAGATGTAAAAATATGGCTACTCAGGGTTCTGCCTTGTAGTTCTATCACATGAGTTCCCATGTAAATAATTCCTTTCACTTATTATAATACCTTTTTCACTGTGGAGAAACTCTCTACAAAGATCTAGTAAGTCTCATAAAGGAGAAAGAAATGGATATAAAACCCTCAGGAAATAGTAGTTGGTGAACTACAACTAAAATGCAGCAGTTGAGGGAAGAGATAAGAGAAACAAATATTTTCAAGTGAAAACTTTGAAAAGTAATTTCGGAAATACATTGACAATGTTTACTAAAAAAAAATGAAATTTTCTCTGCAGTACTTCTAATTTTATGAATAAACAATAGAGACATAACAGTCTCCACTTTGTTTTTGATAGTAGACTATAGTTTACATAAAACATACGCCTGAATATATTTTCTATAAGCTATTTGTCTGAACAACCATCTAAATGAGATTTATTTACTATTCCTGAACAAATACACTTTTTACAACTCTGACTTACATGCTTAATTTATACAGTGATATGACATTTTCTGTTAAGTTATTCAGGAATATTTTATTTGTATCACAAAGCCTGATATTTTAATGAACAGTATTTGTTTAAAATTGACTACAATAATATTTCCCCACCAGATATTTAATGTTTCTCTTCTTTGAACCCAGTAGCTTAGTTTGAGCTATAGTTTTGGTGGCATTATAAGAAAGAATAAAACTTTATTTTGTATCTGACTTTTTTGTTTGTTTTAGTTCTTTCTCTATATATTGAGGTATAAATTACATTGAGCAAAACATGCATATTTTAAGTATAAACCTAGTAAATTTATACATATATATATGAAATACTATCTTATTCTACTATAATAAGACAATATCTTACAAGTTTATAAGTAGGCTATTTCCAAAACTCCAGCAAACCCCTCATGACGTTGCACAGTTGATATTTCCACTCAATGATAATTGATCTCCTCATCTCTGTTATCAAATATTAGTTTTGCTTATTTTTGAAACTCATATAAGTGGAAACATATAGTATATATACTTTTTGAGTTTGACTTTTTTAACTTAACATTGTGAAATGTATCCATATTGTTTTATGTAGCAATTTATGAATGTCTTTATTGCAAGGTAGTATATAACGTACTTATCAATTCTCAACACATTTGGATTGTTTTCAATTTGGGGCTAGTATTAATAACATTGCTATAAACATTCTTGTGTTTGTATTTTTGTGGACCTAAGCACATACATTTGTTTAATATAGAATCAGAAATAAAATAGATAATATATAGGTTAAAAAGTTGGCTTTAAATACATGCAGCTTTTTGATGTGGTTGTACCAGTTATATTTTCACCAGCAATGTGTGAGACTTCTAATTAGTCCATATCTTCACCCATCATTTGTATGTTTAGTCCTTTTAATTGTAACCATTCTGATGAGGGATTAGAATAACTTGTAATTTGAATTTAGATTTTTAGGATGAATAATAATTTTGGGAATATTTGCATATATATGTCCATTGGTCATTTGGGTATCCACTTTGGTGAGTGTTTATGTCTTTTATATATTTTGAACAATCTTATTTTAAAAACTATTTTTTTATTTTCTAGAGTGCTTTATATATGTTCTGAATAGGAGGACTTTGTTGGATGTACATATTGGAAACATGTTCTCACCATCTGTGACTTGCTTACATACTTTCTTAATGTTGTAAGTGGATGAGCAGTTCTTAATTTTAATAAAGTATTATTTATCTGTTTTTTTATACTGGTGGATTTTTTCTGCAATGTTTAAAAAATTGTTACCATGCTCAAGACCAGAGGACTGATTTTTCCTTCTCCTATTGATATCCTTGTGTGTAGGCAAAATTTGATACTTACTCCGCCAAAATATGGCAAGTGTCTCTGTGTTAGTTCATGGTGCCTTGCTGTAAATGAATACCCAAGGCTGGGTAATTTGTAAATGAAATAGTTTGATTTGGCTGGTAGTTCTGCAGGTTGTACAAGCATGGCACCAGCATTCAGGAAGCTTTTACTTATGATGGAAGGAGAAGAGGAGCAGGCCTGTCACATATCAAGAGAGGGAGACAGCCAGAGTGGAGGAACTGCCAGGCTCCTTTTAAATAGTCCGCTCTCAAGAGAACTCATTACTACTCATTACTATGGGATAGCAGCAAGCCATTCATGAGGTATCCACCCCCCAGGACACAATACCTCCTAATAGATCCCACTTCAACATTGGGAGTCACATTTCAACATGAGATTTGGGTAGCGGGGACAACATTCAAACCATATCAGTACCCAAAGAAGGAAAGACCACTTATTATAAACTCACCTTGAGAAGATCCTCCTAACCATGTGTAATCCCAATTCATGTAGTTTACGTTGTTCCTACAGCTGTCAAATGATTTAAAATTAAAGTGGAAATTAAAAAGAATAATCTATCCTTTTCTATTAATTGCATCAGGAACATTGAGATTCTGTAACTTGATATAATGTACCCTGTAGTGGAGGTCTTCATAATAATATTTTTCAATGCTAATAAAATAATTACTTGAATATACTTCTCAAATTTCAATTAGTTAGACATACATTTTGAAATTTAAATTTTAAATATTTTTATAATTAACCTTGACATCATCTCCAGGAACTGGAAAACAATGAAATTTTCTACATTTCATAAATGGTACAGACAAAATAATTCATTTCTTCAAGACTTGCTGCAAACTGGTGGCAGTCTGGGAATAAAACCAAGTTCGTTGGTATTCCATCTGCTGCATTATATGGGATTTTACTAGGCAATTTTACAAAATAAAATTCAGAAGTTTGGGGAAATAGTCTTAGGCATTCATATACTGTTTTCTAATTACATAATCTACCCCTCCATATGTATGTGTGTGTGTGTCTGTGTGTACATGAATGTGTATGTATGTACTGTAGATAAATCTTTCTTTTCATCTTTATGAAAGGAAAAATGAGAATTTGGAATATGTGTATTAAAAATAGTACTTAAGCACTGAAGAAACTCTAGAAAGGAGTAAAACATTTATTTTCATGGATTACAAATAATATGAGCTTTTCACAGTCCTTGGTGGTTTGTATAAATGGTACAAAAGTGTGTAATATGTGTGTTTTAGGGTAGGATCCATGTATTATTTTCTTATAAAAACTTTCAAGCAAGTTGTCATGTTGACAAAATAGCTTGAAAATTCTCATGCTTAAATATAGTTTTTCCTTTTCTGTATTTAAATGTTCCATAATCATATATTCATCAACTCTATTTACAGATATTTCTATTAGGGTTTTTATTTGCCTTGACATTAATGCTTGGTAACTCTAGTTAATAGCACATCAGATAACAAGCCTGGACCCAAGGGAGAATAGGGATTTCAAATTTAAGTAGTTGATTTCATGAATTCTTATATGTTATTGAAGGTATCAAATGTCACATTTTGTCAAGATTGAAGTTGAATATGCCATTTATTATAATTTTATTAAATTGTTGAGTTTATTTTTTTCTTTCATCTATTTACCAACTGAGCCTAGGACATCTTTCATCTATTTACCAACTGAGCCAACAACTGAGCCTAGGACATCTCTGAACATACAGTGGTGAGTGGCACAGCCTAGACCACGGTGACTAGATTGTCTGCGGCAGAAAAATTGTCTTTTGAATTTTGATCCCAAGATTGGTGATGGTGAGGGATAGTCTTCTTCTGTCTAGTTGTGACACTTTGGGCAACTTAAATTCTATACATTGCTTGCTTCTTATCTGTAAAATGAAAAACATGCAAATATCAAATTATTGTTGTGTAATTGAATGAGTCAAGGTGTATAACTTATGCAGTATAGTTTTTAATACTTTGAAGTGGCTTGAAACATGTTTTGTTCCCTTTCTGAGGCTGTGTCTGTGGCCAATGAAACTCTGATAATAATAATAAATCTGAGACCCTTTTATTTGAATACAGTTTGAGGCATTTCATAAGTAACCATTACGTTGTTTTGCCAATTGTTCCCCCATATAAAGTAGTTGAGAATTTGATTAGCTTAGTAGGACTCAGTTTTATGGCTACAACCTCCACCTCCCAGGTTCAAGTGATCCTCCTGCCTCAGCCCCTAGAGTAACTGGGATTACAGGCGCCCAGCACCACACCTGGCTAATTTTTGTATTTTTAGTAGAGACAGGGTTTCACCACGTTGGCCAGGATGGTCTTGAACTCTTGACCCCAGATGACCCACCCACCTCGACCTCCCAAAGTGATGGGATTACGGATGTGAGCCACCATGCCTGGCCTCTTTCCTTCTTTTAATTATTCCTCTCAGTCTTTCTGTCTCTCATTCTATTAGTTATTTCACTTTTCCTTCAAGTTATATAGAAGTTGAAATATATGAGTTAGTGAGCAAAATACAATAAACCTGCAACATTTTTTGTATATAGCTCGTTGATTGATATAAACTATTTGATCACAGAAATATGACCATGTAAATCAAACAACTTAGATACTATTTACTTTGCCATTACTTCTAATGGCAAAAACCACAGTTACTTTTGTATCAACCTAATGCATAATACATAATTACATTTGTATCTACCTAATACATAAAAATTGAGGTATTATAGAGGGCTTATGCTTCAGTGCAGTTTTTACATTGATTTATAAAAAGTAAATTTCAATGACTTTTTTGTTGGTAATCTGTATTGTTCTGAACTGTTCTTTTGGTACCATATTTTTGTTTGGAAGTAGTGGATGTATATTTGATCTATTATTTCTTATCATTGGGTAATTTGATTATTTTAAGAGTAGATGTTTATTATTCCCCTGATTGTTAAAAAGTAATAATGGCATGTAACAAGAGTATAATGAAAATACTTGTTCCAAACGTGTAATATTTATCAAACTGACTTGATTATCTATACACATATATGCACACGATATTATAAAGTGTTAATCATTTTATGAAGAGATGTTTTTTCATTAGAATGCATTTTCCCTCATAATTTTAGATTCTTTTTTTCTATATTAATATGACATTTTGATTCTTCTTCAAATTAGCAGTGAAGAACTTTTCTTGTTGGCGGTCTTATTTTGCTGCTTTTTCTCCCATCATCTCTATAATGACTGTGCTGAGCATCACAATTGCTTGAGACAGTTTTACTTGCATTTCCTGGAGGCACTTCCCCTTTAACTTCTATATAAGATCAATATTTAATCACCTTTTTAAAATCTAAATGTATACCATGTCTCTCCAAAACGACCTATTTGTCTATCATGTGCTGTTTCTTCATATTTTAAGTCCTAAATGGATTAGAGGTAATAATTGAGTGTAAGTTTCAAAGAAAATATGACTGCTTGAAAGAATAAATTGAATGTGTGGAAAATTAAATTTTTCACTTAATACAATTAATAAAGGTCACATTCTTCATATATATGTAAGTGTTCAACTTATACTTGATTAGGAGTTAGGCAATACAATGTATATGGCAATTAATTTAAAAAAATTCATGAATATAAATCTGCTACTTTTTGTTAAATTACTGTGTGAACGGGTTTTTTTCAAGGTTTATTTTATGTAATGTTCAAACAACACTGAGCAATAGCTATAGTATTTCTATATTATATGTAAGAAACCTGAGATCTTAAAATTAAGCAATTTGTCATAAATTGCCCTGCTGGTAAATCATAGGCTCAATATTTAACTCATTTACATTCACACTATCTTCAAGAATTATTTCATTTTTATTTTCTCACTGGGATTATTACAGTGTCCTCCTAATCACTCTCCCCTCAAATCTCGTGCTTCCACTACCCTTAATATTATCTACTTAATAGCCAGAATCTACTTTCTATAAAAATATGTGACATGTCCCTTTATTTAATAAAATTCTACATATCCTTGAGGTTTGTTTCAATACCATCTTTTTCAGATATTGTTTCCTTACCCTTTTATTTCCTCCAGGCTTAACTACTACTATTTTAGTTGTCATACTTCCTGTATATTTGTAAGGTATGACTTAACACCTAATGAATTATAGTTGTACATTTACTTGTCTTTCTTCAACACCTGACTATGAAATTTTGGCAATAATAGTCTATATTTTATTTCCATGTTCCTTTCGTCTAACAGAATGTTCGGCTTGCAGTCAATTCTTTAAAATACTATATGAATGAAGATTAAGTGCGTATCTATACATAAGAAAGTCATGAGAGCCTTGGTAAATTGCAATAAACCTAATATCTTGGCCTCAATTTTTGGAATTTAAAGTCATTTATGAAGAACATACAAAAATAATAGTGATATTTTAAGTATGAATATATGATTTTACAAAATGTCCAGTTAATAAAATATTGTGTATATCAAGTGATAATTAAATAAATCACTTCACTGACTCTGCATCTCCTATAAAAATAATCTTATGATAAATTTTTTCATAGAGCAACATTTTATTTATGATATATTTTAATTCCCTGGGCTAACTGTTTCACTACAAATTTTTTGAATGATAGTATTTATTTATACTAATAGGAAATATTTTAGAAAATTTATGGAGTATGTATGCATATGTTCCATATCTTTTCTATAATTTTATTGATAATATAAACAAATAGTATTTTTATATTTACATATAATCACAATAATATTTTTAAATGCAGGAGGTAATATTTGGATAGTAATATCAAAATTATTTTTGGAGGTTAAAAACTTAGGTAGGTTCAATTTTAACTTGTACTTATTGGCTTTCCCATCTCTTTCTCTTTCACTTAATCATATTGGGTCATTTTCTATATTTCTTCACATTTTTTCACAAGTTAACATCTCTAAAATGATATGTATTTTATGGTTGCTTTAGATCTGGTGGCAGGTATATGTTATTTGATATTTCCTATTATGTGTTTCTTTAAATGTACACACGTGAATGCTTTCTGATAAAAAGTGTTTGTCCAAATGATAAAGGAATTTTTCAATAAGTATAAAATAAGGCCGGACGCGGTGGCTCACGCCTGTAATCCCAGTACATTGGCCGGCCGAGGTGGATGGATCACCTGAGGTCAGGAGCTCGAGGCCAACCTTGCCAACATGACGAAACCCTGTCTCTACTAAAAATACAAAAATTAGGCAGACATGGTGGCACATGCCTGTGATCCCAGCTACTCCGGAGGCTGAGGTAGAAGAATTGCTTAAACCCGGAAGACGGAGATTGCCGTGAGCTGAGATCGCACCACTGCACTTCAGCCTGGGTGACAGAGCAAGACCCTGACTCAAAAATAAATAAATAAATAAAATTAATTAATTAATTAAAAAATAATAAAGTAACTCATATAGCTAAATTGAGATTTTTTAAAGTTTTTTTAGGCATTTTGGAATAATTCATTTTATACTTATGATAGGTTTAATGAAATGTCGTGTATATGTCTCCAGCACTTGAACTTTTAGACATTCCTAAGAACAAGCCAGGAACCTGAATTTGTTTTTTCGCTGTACTTATATATGCTGTGCACTTTAAATATAGGCATTTAAATATTTGTTAAAGAAATACTTGATTTAAAAACGAGAATTGAAATAAGGAAACTTAAGGGAGGCAACAGAAAATTATCATGTAAAAACATAACATGTTTGTTAAATCTTTTCGACATTTCAAAACACACTTTGCCAAACAATTTAAAAAATATTTTTATATTTAAAGTAAACTCAGATAGTGATTATAAATAATAAAATAAATTAAAACAAAAAAATTTCTAACCATATTTAGACCAGCGCTATCTAATTATGTGTTTGATAAAAACAAAAATAAAACATATTTTGGATCACTGATATTTTTATCATAATTGAATGTTTTATAAATAATTCTGCCATTAGAAAAATTGTATAGTGTCCTTAATTCTCCACAATGAGTTATATTATGTTACCACTGAAATGAACAAACACAATATACATAAGTGGTGAAATAGTGTTGCTCACTACAATTTAAATATCATTTAATTTAACATTTATTAAAACCAACATATTTGACAATATGAATTTTTAATTTATAGTAAAACAAGTTTTCCTTTAAATGTTCTTAAATGAAAATCATTTCTAACAAAAAATGAAGAAAGAGAAATTTGACAATTCTAAATTTCTACTTTATTCAACTAAGAATGGGAGGGATATTTTTTTCATACAATAAATGATAAATCTTATTTAGTTTATAAAGAATTAAGGGCACTAAAAACTGTGAGTATAAAATAAAAATCCTACAGCCTTAGTTGGTTGCCTTTCTTCTCACAAAATGTTTAAAGTGATCCTTGACATTTTCAAAACAGAGTTTGAGAAGCCATTTATATGAACTTTCTATTGTTAAATTAACTACGTAGACTCTAATCTTAGATAATTTTAATTATGTGTAGCACATATTTAATCATAGAGTTGGAAGTCTAAGATTGAGATACTAGGACACCACTCTCTCTAAAATTTTATATTTAAACAAAGTGAAAAGACCATGTTCAAGATATTTTACTAAAAGAAACTGCATATGCTCAATACATTGATCTATTTTCTATTTTTAGAATTACATGAAAATACTAGTATTTGAATGTTTTCTGTGATATGATCATTTGTAATTAACATAATTAGTTTACATAAATATACATGTATATATATTTATCTCACAGATTGGTAATGAATATCCATATGTATAGTGTATTTCTCAGCATTCTTTTATTTGGATATTTATTCTTAATGGAAGTTTTATAAATAATAACATTTAATTTTCTTCCATTTGTTCTGTATATTCAGAACATACAGAAAACAAGTTGATTACTTTCTAAAATAATTAGCACCAATCTTTGACAGTGCAATTGTTTATCTGTATACAAAGTAATGATTTAATAGGGAGTGTCAAATAAATCTTGTTGCTAGTCAGATTTATGGTGGAAAAGTCAACAAGGAATTAAGTCAAGAAAAGGAATAATGTTGTAGGTGGAAAAGAAGTTCATAAATTATTTCTTGTCAATGGTAAAACTATTGGTATGCTCTGCATGCAATTTTGACTGAACAAAAACCTGTCATTCACTGTATCCCTAATCTGATATTTCAGTTAACTTAATCTTGGGAAGCATTATGTTTCAAAGATTATGAAATCAGGGAAAAATGAACAACTACAGATACTTTCTTTGAAAATGACCTCACTCTTAAGATTATGACAACATGTATATGTACCTATTTGGTGCATTTACTTTCCTGTTTAAGGTCTCATTATTTTTAATTATTTTACCAGTTTTATATTTCTAAAGACACAGCCAAATAACTGATCATGTTAACCAATGATATGAAAAATTAAATTCAGTAAAACCAGGCAAATGCTAAAACACATTGCAATAAAATAGTTGTTAATCTAAACTTTCTTCTAAATAATTATTGCTTTCCTGACTGGTATAGCAGGATGTACTCAATAACCTATTTATATGATTGTATAATTGATATAATTATCATAATTAATAATCATAGTTTACCTGTTACATTTTGCCTTTTCACTTAAAATAATAGAAGAAATTCAGACTCTCATGGTTAACACAATATACACACACATAATATAAACTATTTAATACTTTAAAATAGTCATATACCTAGTTATGAATCCATGCTGATTTACTATGAAATTTTACCAAGTAGTATAGTTTGAGTATAGATAGCTCTGTACAATATTCTAATCTAAATTGGTAAATTGAAGGGTAGCTAATGATTATTATGAGTATCATTGTCTGTTATATTATATTGCTGTCAAATTAGCTTAATGAATTTCAAAACACATTTTGATTGTGAATATAATACTGTTTTCATATATGCCTGGTTAGTAGTGGTATAACAAAACCAATTGTCTTTACATGATGATGTCTAAGAATTCAGCAATCCAACCATTTAAACAAGAGCTCAAACCTCAAAGACAGTAGTCTGTTGGTCAAGCATCTTTCTACTTCTCAGAGAATCCACAATGCAATCTCAACCCTGTGGATGTGTATTCTTCCATCTGCTCGAGAGGAAGATTTTTCTACAATGTTCTTGTCAGTGTATTGGAGGCCATAAGTAACAACGTTGGTATCACTCAATTAGATGGCAGAAAGAGCAATTTCTCTATAAGTGCTGTTAGGTTAAACAAGTTGAATGACTTTGTTCCTTTGCTTATAAATGACTGTGCTTTTTTCCCCCACTGAGGGATTGATTTGGCCTAGAATTTCCTTTTCATCAGGATGTGCTCACACAGAAGCAAGACATGGAAGTGAGAACTTATAGATTGCTCCTTCTCCACCTCCAACATACAAGAAAATTTATGTGCATAAAAATGTATATGACATTCACCCATTGGTCCATTGTTAGGACCATTCATTTTACTTAATATATACATATTTTCTGTTTTTTTTATTTGGACAGTTAAAACTACCACATCTGATTGGAATAATTATTCTAGTGTTTCAAATCATAACAAATTATTTATTTCAAAATAAATCCATAGAAGTTGGATTATTAGTTATATGAGCCTAGTAATGCATATGATAATTTTTTAAAAAAAAATCAGGTATCTTTTATGTCAGCTTAAACTTATGTGAAATTGTGTAGCTCATATGTGAACTTACATTGTAGTAAGAACATTTAACATGAGATCTAACCTCTTAAGTTTCTAAGTGTAAAATAGAGTATTGTGAACAATAGGAACAATATCATACAGCAGATCTCTAGAATGTATTCATTTTACATTATGGGCATTTTTATGTTTTTTGATTTGTACTACCATGTTGTTTTCAATAGGCTATATCAAAGTATATCATCATAGTATTTGAATGTCTTCTTTAAGCCTTACTATTTCTTAATCTGAATCACTTGCTTATATATTAAGCAAAACATTGCAACTTTAATTTGAATTTCTTTGCTTACTATTAGGATGGCATTTTCCCATATGTTTGTTCATTACTTTTTGCTTGAAGTGAACTTTTCATTTAATTTTTCTAATTACTATATGAGATCCTAATGTTTTCATGTACATTTAAACAAATCATTTATGCACAATATACAGTAACCAAGTATGTTTTGCTTAGTATTAATAATTTCACTTCATTTTATCTTAATTACAGTATATTCTATGATTCACTAAAGTTTCATAATTTGTGCAGCATAGACTTGTAATCTTTTTGTGATTGGTTAAAATTCTGATACATTTTTTATAACAGTTCTAACAAATATTTATTTAACTTTGTCATAAACTATAAAAATTTTATTTTTATTATGTTTATGTAATCTATGCTTTTTCTCAGCTTGCAAACATGTTCAAGTATTTACTTTCAAAAGTAGGTAAATTTGGATTTATTTCCAATAATATGACAGGTTATATAGAGTAGGATGTGATTCCCACTGACAAATCACCTACAATGACTAACCAAAACATAGAAAATGTTTTAAGTATGAAGTTTAAATAGAAGGAGAATTATGGAAAGCCCAAGAGGTAGAAAAACACTTACAAGGAAATATTGATGAATTTGACTAGATTAAAAATTAGGCATCTCTATTCATCAAAAAACACAACAAAGAATGTGGACAAAAACAAAGTTAACAACTGGGGAAAGATATTTGATACACATAGAAAATATGTTTGAAACACATATCACAGAAAAATCCAAGTTTGTAAGAAACTATAGGAGAAGATATATGTGTATATATATAATGTGTGTGTGTGTATACATATATAAATATATAAAATAGACAAATAAGTGAAAGAAAAGAGAAAATTGATGGCTTGTAAACATTTGAAAATATGTTAAGCCTAATTGAGAATAAGTATGTAAATTAAGACCAGAATGAGATGTAACTGTCCACCTATAAGATGGCAATTTCTCCAAATTCCTATCATTAGCATTAATCTTCCCTTGAATTCCAATCCCATGTCCCCAGCTTTCTACTCTATTAAAACTGTACTTGGATGACTATGCTTGTTCAAATGCTCTTTTTATCATATTTCCCGTCTTTATAATTTTATACTTTGATCGTTTAGGGAAAAAAAAATCAACACGTAGACTCTTTCCTGACTACTCTCTTTCTCTCACATTCAGTCAGAGACATTCACCCTGTTAGTAAATCCATAGGCTCTACCTGTGAATTATATCCAGGAATTCACAACTTTCTCACCAGTTATTCTGCTGCCATCCAGGCAGAAAAACAAATTATATTCCAATAATTTCCCTGCTCTTCTCTTTCTTCATTATAGACTATTTACAAAACAGAAACTAAAGTGACCCTTTGAATACATGAATGATATCTTGTCACTTCTCTGCTCAAAACATTCCCATAACTTCCCATTTCTTTCAAAGTAAGAGCAAAAATTCTCCCAAAGGCTTTGCAATACGCAGCATCATCTGGGTCATCGGTAGTTCCTTCTGTTCTTTTACTAATTCATCGCAGCTAGCTATCCTAGCCTCTTTGCTCTCTCTCTCTCTCTCCCTCTTTCTTTCTCTCTCTCTCTCTGTGTGTGTGTGTGTGTGTGTGTGTGTGTTTAAATATATCAGGCACCCTCCAGCCCCTCCACCTTCTTTCTATTTTTTTTAATTTAATATGTGTTTCAATATATCAGGCACCCTCCAGCCCCTCCACCTTCTTTCTATTTTTTAAATTTAATATGTGATATTATCATTTAGTAAACTAGTAATTTACTTTTTATGTCTCCTATTCGTAGTTGGCCTCTCCTCACTAGGATGTAAGCTCCATGGAAGCAGCTTATTTATTCTTGAATGTATCACAAGATGCTAAAAGAATATTTGGTACGAAATTGTTCTTATTTATTAATTAAAGGAATGAATCCCCGTAATGCACATTTTACGATGCAAATAATGTGCCTTCTACTAAGAAGATAGACAAAGATGTATTACTATTCTGGAGTGGTGAAAACAATCTAATGGGTAAGGAGGTACGGGTTACAGTTTATTAGAACAGAGAAAAGCCATTTTCCAGGGCCATAACTGCATACCAGGTACTAGGGTCTATAACTTTACTAGAAAGAGGAATCCATCTGTAGTGGTTACTTCAGAAGATATTAACACCTGGTTAATTTTATTGTATGGCAATGTCATCTCATTAAATTTTGCTATTTATAAATTTGAATAGGGATGCTATGGGAATCAGTAATATAGTAAGTTTCTAGCCAATGTTTTCTTAACCATGTGATTGTCATAGCCCCCAAGACTACCGCTTGGCCAGAAAGATTCTTCAGAATGTGATCCAGGTTAGAGTCAGTATACAGTAGCTCATAAATATTTGGATCATTCATTTTGCATAGTGCAGAGTTGCCTTAGAAAATGGCAGCAATTCATCTTAGGAGAGATCAAGTGAACAAGTTTGTTGGTTATGGAAAGCTGTTTCCCCAAAGTTTCCCAGCTCTCATTTTATTCAAGGATATCTAGATTAAGAACTAATTCATGTCTGTGACCTGGCAGGAGGACATAAACTATTTTTGTTTTGTGTTTTGCTTTGTTTTATTTTTAAGAGGCTGAAGTTAGGTCTTTGTTGAAAAGACTAAGATATTTTTCCTCCCTAATGAAAATCAACTAATAGCATAATGAATTTAATTGTATCTACCACCATCTCAGTATGATTGGAAATCTACTGGGATTCTGCTCCTACTCCTACCAACATTCCCATTCCAAAATAAAATGTGAATCAAACTGTTTCTAGATAATGTGGTGTTTTACTCACCAATCTAGCTTTCAAGACTTTAACGAATGGAGAGTTTCATAGGATGGCTTCATGATTTAGTTGGGAGAGAGGAAGGAGCATGATATATCCAATACATATTCCAGTCCCTTGGAATTATTGACTTTTTTCTCTATATTAGTTCAAGTGTTTCTGGCCTCCTGCTGATGTTTAGAACAGGCTGTTTAAATCTAGACTTTCAATAGATAATAGAATACCATTGCTTATGAGATAACATTAAATACAAAATAATATTAATTAATTTTTGTTTAGTATACTGAATTCAATAATTGAATGTACTGTTATGCAACTGTGGATCACAGGCTATACATCTTTATACAGATATAGTCTCGTTCCCCCTATATTTCCAGAAAGCAAATTTCAAATACACAATGGAAACGAAAGAAATGTCGTCTAAAATCCATTTTCTGTTGCTAATGTATAAATTTGTCATATATTAGAATATGCCATTAGAATGGAAAATGAATTTGTGTCTTTGGGAAATATTGAATTATCCCTGAGTCTTTGAAAGTGGTTGCTGAAATAAACTTTGGCAGTTTGTCTACATTTTTCTCTTTTTCCCTTTCTTTATTTCTTCTAAAAATAATGGGATACATGTGCAGAACGTGCAGGTTTGTTACATAGGTACACGTGTTCCATGGTGGTTTGCTGCATCTACTAACCCATACTCTAAGTTCCCTCCCTTCACTTCCCAACCCCCAACAGGCCCAGGTATGTGTTATTCCTCTCTCGGTGTCCCAGTGTTCTCAATGTTCATCTCCCACTTATGAGTGAAAACATGAGGTGTTTGGTTTTCTGTTCCTGTTTTAGTTTGCTGAAGATGATGGCTTCCAGCTTCATCCATATCCTTGCAAAGGACATGATCTCATTCCTTTTTATGGCTGCATAGTATTCGATGGTGTATATGTACTACATTTTCTTTATCCAGTCTATCATTGAGGGACATTTGGGTTGGTTCCATGTCCTTGCTATTTTAAATTGTGTTGCAATAAAAATACGTGTGCATGTGTCTTTATAATAGAATTATTTATATTCCATTTGACCCAGTAATGGGATTGCTGGGTAAAATGGTATTTCTGGCTCTAGATCCTTGAGAAATCACCATACTGTCTTTTACAATGGTTGAACTAATTTACATTCCCACCAACAGTGTAAAAGTGTTCCTATTTCTTCACAGCCTTGCCAGCATCTATAGTTTCTTGACTTAATTGCCTTTCTGACTGGCATGAGATGGTATCTCATAGTGGTTTTGATTTGCATTTCTTTGATGATCCGTGATGTTGCGTTTTTTTTTTTATTTCCTGTATTTGTTGGCTGCGTAAATGTCTTCTTTTGAGAAATGTCTGTCCATAACATTTGTCCACTTTTTGATGGGGTTATTTTTTTTTTCTTATAAATATGTTTAAGTTCCTTGTAAATTCTGGATATTAAACCTTTGTCAGATGGGTAGATTGCAAAAATTTTCTCCCACTCTGTAGGTTGCCTGTTCAGTCTGATGATAGTTTCTTTTGATGTGCAGAATCTCTTTAGTTTAATTAGCTCCCATTTGTCAAATTTGACTTTTGTTGCAATTGCTTTTGGCATCTTCATCATGAAGTCTTTGCCCATGCCTATGTCCTGAATGGTATTGCCTAGGTTTTCTTCTAGGGTTTTTACAGTTTTGGGTTTTACATTTAAGTCTTTAATCCATTTTGAGTTAATTTTTGTACAAGGTGTAAAGAAGGGATCCAGTTTCAGTTTTCTGTATATGGCTAGTTAGTTTTCCCAGCACCATTTACTGAATAGGAGATCCTTTCCCCATTGCATTTCTTTAGCTTTCCTGTTGTCCCCATTGATCATTGGTAAGCCATGGCTGGAAAATACACTGCATTTTATTGGCAATGTTTAGTTCAGATAAGCACTACTGGTAAAATTATCTATGGCCATATGTTTCAACCAGCTTTAGATAGTCGTTGTGTTCAATCATCTTTTACTGGATTAGCTTGGAGGTCCAAAGCCAAAATAGCATAATTAAAGACTTTGAAGAACTCACATTTGAATGATACATTGCAAAAAACACTTATAATATTTAGAACTTATAATGCATTTATAAGCCAGTGGCCAAAGATAAACAACTAAGATCAAGGGAATACATTCAATCCTTAATCTGTACACCCTGCAGTATCAGATATGAGTATGTCAGCCTAATTGCTAATTTTCCAGTATCTATTAATCCAAATATATTTAGTAACATTATGTAGTGGTGTAAATTGGTGGTGCCATCAAAATTATTTCCGTATTCTAATCCATGGAACCTATGAATCTTACTTTATTTAAATAAACAGTCTTTGAAGATGTTATTAAATTGAGGATTTTGATATGGAGACATTTTCCTAGATTATCCAAGTGGACTTCAAATTTAATAATCATTGACCTTTTAAGAGATAAGCAGAGAAAAAGGTAGACACACACACAAAAGAAAGTGATATGAAGACAGAGGCATAAATTGGAGGCTGTGGCCATAAGCCGAACAAGTTAACAACCACCAGAAGCTGTAAGCGGCATGAGACAGATTTTCCCCAAGAGTGTCTTTAGGGAGTACCCTACACCCACCTTGGTTTGCGACTTCTGACCTGCCGAACTCTGAGAGAATAAATTTCTGTTGTTTGAAGTCATCAAGTTTGTTGTAATTTGTTACAGGAGCCCTAGGAAACTAACACACATTTGAAAATCTCAGACAATCTGTTGGGAAATAGGAATAATATTCTTTACTGAAATCAGCATTGGATCAGGCATAGAAATACGGTATTATGTCTATGGCTGTTCTGTGTAGAAAGACCACCTGTCTAGTCTCTGAAACTTTCTTGGCAAAGGTATTTAAGACCTTAGAAGTATTATTGCTCCTACAAATTGCCATATCATAGCATAAAGTGTATTTTTCACCATTCCAACTTTCTTAAAATCATAAATGGACCCAAGAATGTGTTTCAGAATGCCCCCCTCAGAAGTTAAGATTTTATGTCTCAAATTGTGGCCCAGTTCATTTCCTTCTTGACTGTACTTTAAAGATCATATTATCTGGATCGCAGTTGCTACCTTTGGTGTAACTATGTTCTTTCATCTTGGTTTATTTACATTCTTCCCAAACAATTATAAATAAATAAACTCTATTATACGGTGCTGAAATTACACAGATTGAGTTAGCATCTGTTTTCTTCTGTAACCTTATAAAACCACATGTTTAATATTCATCTCTCACTGTAAAAGAAAAATCGAAAATGTTCTCTGACAAGATTACTTTCTTTACTGCCATATGCATATAACATAAAAGTGTTAAAATTTATCTCCATAGTTCCAGAAGGAAATATAAGTGAATAATTTTATATCTATAGATGCATGCATTAGTTCCCTAGGGCTGCAAAAAAGTATCACAAATTGAGTGACTTGAACAATGGAAAATTATTATCTTAGAGATCTGGAAGTTAGAAGTGTGAGATCAAAGTGTTAGCAGGGTTGATTTCTTCTTAGGGTTGTGTTTTAATTCATTTTGCATTGCTAATACCTGAGGCTAGGTGATTTAGAAAGAAAATAAGTTTTTTTGGTTCAGGCTTCTGCAGGGCGTATAAGCATGCTACCAGCATTTGCTAGGCTTCTACTGAGGCCTCAAAAATGTTTTACTCATGGTGGAAGTTGAAGGAGCAGCAGGTGTGTCACATAGTGAGAGAGGGAGAAAGAGAGATCCCAATTGTTTAAATTTGATTCTTTTAAACAATCAGATTTCATGTGAACTGAGCAAAAATTCACTCAGACCATGGGGAAGGCACCAAGACATTCATGAGGGCTCTTCCCCCATGACGTAAACACTTTCCCCCAGGTGCCACCTTTAACAGTAGGGATCACACATCAACATTTGATTTGGAGGGGACGCACATCCAAACCAAATCAGGTTGTGATGGAGAGTCTGTTTCATGCCTCTCTTCTAAATGCTGGTGCTTTTCCAGCAATCTGTGGTGTTCTTTGACTTGTAATTTAACACTCTGATCTCTGCTTTTATTTTTCCTGGTGGACATATCTGTATCTGTGTCTAAATTATTTCTTCTTATAAGGATTACAGTTACATTAGATTTAGGGACCAGTCTAGCAACCTGATTTTAGGTTGTCTATCCCTGTAAATACCCCATTTCTCAAAGAGGTCACATTCTGAGGTACTTAGAGTGAGAACATCTTTTTGGTGGACATAATTCAACCTACACTACCTTATGAAATATGATAAACACACAAAAGAAAACATTTATATATTAGCATATCTAGACATTTGCAGTATTTAACAGAAGGGCTAATCTTATGGCTCCACAATTCTAATACTAATATTTATCTTAAAGGTTAACTCACACAGGGATGCCATTTTAACATTCATTCATTAGAAATGGATGATACTGAAACATTAATTCCACTAATAAAAATGAGTAAAAAAAAATGAAAACACCCTAATATTCCATAAGAGCTGTTTATTTTTTTAATTTAATTTAACTTTTTATTTCCAACTTTTATTTTAAGTTCAGAGATACCTATGCAGGATGTGCAGCCTTGTTACATGGGTAAACGTGTGCGACGGTGGTTTGCTGCACAGATCATCCCATCACCTAGATATTAAGCCCGGCATCCATTAGCTATTCTTCCTCATACTCTCCCCACTACTACCCAACCCCTACCCTGTGACAAGCCCCAGTGTGTGTTGTCTTCCACCATGTGTCCTTGTGTTCTCATTATTCAGTTCCACTTATAAGCAAGAACATGCGGTGTTTTGTTTTCTATTGCTGCATTAGTTTGCTGAGGATAATGGCTTCCAGCTCCATCTGTGTCCCTTCAAAGGACATGATCTCATTCCTTTTTATGGCTGTATAGTATCCCATGTTTTATATGTTTTTTTTTTTTTTTTTTGACGGAGTCTCTCTCTGTTGCCCTGGCTGGAGTGCAGTGGTGCGATCTTGGCTCACTGCAAGCTCCACCTCCCGGGTTCACACCATTCTCCTGCCTCAGCCTCCCAAGTAGCTGGGATTACAGGCACGTGCCACCATGCCTGGCTAATTTTTTTTTGTATTTTTACTAGAGACGTGGTTTCACTGTGTTAGCCAGGATGGTCTTGATCTCCTGACCTCGTGATCCACCCACCTCGGCCTCCCAAAGTGCTAGGATTACAGGCGTGAGTCACCGCGCCTGGCTGTACCATTTTTTTATCCAGTCTATTATTGATGAGAAATTGGGTTGATTCCATGTCTTTGCTATTATGAATAGTGCTGCAGTGTATCTTTCTAATTGAATGATTTTATTTTCCTTTGGGTATATTCCTTTGAGGGTATATATATATATTGGAATTGCTGCATCAAATGATATTTCTGGTTCTAGATCTTTGAGGAATTGCCACACTGTCTTCCACAATGGTTGAACCAATTTACACACCCAGTGTAAAAGTGTTCCTTTTTCTCCACAATCTTGCCAGCATCTGTTCTGTTGTTTCTGACTTTTTAATTGTAGCCATTCTGACTGGAGTAAGATGGTATCTCATTGTGATTTTGCTATGCATTTCTCTAATGATCAGTGATGTTGAGCTTTTTTTTCAGTTATTTGTTGGCCCCATTATGTCGTCTTTTGATAAGTGTCTGTTCATATCCTTTGTCTACTTTTTAATGAGGTTATTGTAAATTTGTTTAAGTTCCTTATAGATGCTGGATATTAGACCTTTGTCAGGTGGATAGATTGCCAAAATTGTCTACCATTCTATAGGTTGTCTCTATACTTTGTTGATAGTTTCTTTTGCTATGCAGAAGCTTTTTAGTTTAATTCGAGCCCAATTATCAAATTTTGCTTTTATTTCAATTGCTTTTGTCATCTTCATCATGAAGTCTTTGCCCATGCCTAAGTGCTGAATGGTAGTGCCCAGGTTTTCTTCTAGGAGTTTTATAGCTTTGCACTTTACATTTATGTCTTTAACCCACTTTCAGCTGATTTTTGTATATGGTTTAAGGAAGGGTTCCAATTTTAGTTTTCTTCATATGACTAGCCAGTTCTCCCAGCACCATTTATTTAATAGGGAATCTTTTCCCCAGTGCTTGTTTTTGTCAGTTTTGTTGAAGATCAAATAGTTCTTGGCGTGTAGTCTTATCTCTGTGTTCTTATTTCTTATTTGTTTATGTGCTTGTTCTCATAACAGTACCATGCTGTTTTGGTTACTGTAGTCCATTAATATAGTTTGAAGTCAGATACGGTAATGCCTCCAGTTTTGTTCTTTTTGCTTAGGATCACCTTGGCTATTTGGGCTAATTTTTGTTCCATGTGAATTTTAAAATAGGTTTTCTAATCCTGTGAAGAACGTCAATGGTAGTTTAATGGGAATAGCATTAAGTCTCTAAATTACTTTGGTCTGTATGGCCATTTTCACAATGTTAATTCTTCCTATCCATGAGCATGGAATGTTTTTTTCTATTTGATTGTGTTATCTCTGATTTCTTTGAGCAGTGGTATGTAGTTCTCCTTGAAGAGTTTCTTTTCTTCCCTTCTAAGCTGGATTCCTAGGTATTTTATTCTTTTTGTGGCAATTGCAAATGGGAATGCTAGCGATTTGTGCACATTGATTTTGTATCCTGAGACTTTGCTGATGTTGCTTATCAGCTTAAAAGGCTTTTGTCCTGAGATGATGGGGTTTTCTACATATAGGATCATGTCATCTGCAAACAAAGATAGTTTGACTTCCCTTCTTCCTATTGGAATAACTTTTTTTTCTCTTGTCTAATTACCCTAGCCAGAGCTTCCAATACTATATTAAATAGGACTGGTGAAAGAAGGCATCCTTGACCCCACAGAACTACAAACAACTATTAGAGAATAATATTAACATCTCTACTCGCATAAACTAGAAAATCTAGAAGAGATGGATAAATTCATGTACACATATACCCTCCCAAAACTGAACCAGGAAGAAATCAAATCCCTGAATAGACCAATAATGAATTCTGAAATTGAGGCAGTGATAAATAGCCAACCAACTAATTAAGAAAAACTAAGGTCAGATGGATTCACAGCTGCGTTCTACCAGAGGTACAAAGAAGAACTGATACCATTCTTACTGAAACTATTCCAAGCAATTGAAAAGGAGGGATTCCTCCCTAATTCACTCTATAAAGCCAGCATCATCCTGATACCAAAACCTGGCAGAGATAAAACAAAAGTTCAGACCAATATCCTTGATGAATATTGATGCAAAAATTCTCAACAAAATACCTGCGAACTGAATCCAGCAGCATATCCAAAAGTTTATCCACCATGATCAAGTTGTCTTCATGCAACGTTGGTTCGATATATGCAAATCAATAAATGTGATTCATCACATAAGTAGAACTAAAGAGAAAAACTACATGGTTATCTCAGTAAATGCAGAAAAGACCTTCGATAAAAATCAACATCCCTTCAGGTTAAAAAGTCTCAATTAGGCAGTGCACGGTGGTTCACGCCTGTAATCCCAACACTTTGGGAGACCAAGGCAGGAGGATCATCTGAAGTCGGGAGTTCGAGACCAGCCTGACAAACATGGAGAAACCCCATCTTTACTAAAAATACAAAAAATCATCCAGGTGTAGTGGTGCATGCCTGTAATCCCAGCCTCTCGGGAGGCTGAGGCAAGACAATCGCTTGAACACAGGAGGTGGAGGTTGTGGTGAGCCAAGATCACGCCATTGCACTACAGCCTGGGCAACAAAAACTCCGTCTCAAAAAAAAAAAAAAAAGAAAAAAGCCTCAATTAACTAGGTATTTAAAGGACAGGGACGTACTTCAAAATAATAAGGGACATGTATGACAAACGCACAGCCAATATTATACTGAATGGGCAAACGCTGGAAGCATTCCCCTTGAAAACTGGCACAAGAGCTGTTTAAATACATTATGATTGGCTGTATTAAATTTGAGGAATGACACACAGTTTTTGTTTTGTTTTGTTTTGTTTTGTTTTGTTTTG